>NC_134837.1:176227861-176329601 GCF_004210375.1 Tachypleus tridentatus | reverse complement strand
TGTTCACATTTAATCATAAATAAGCTACTGTTTTAGTAGTGTTCACATTTAATCATAAATAAGCTACTGTTTTAGTAGTGTTCACATTTAATCATAAATAAGCTACTGTTTTAGTAGTGTTCACATTTAATCATAAATAAGCTACTGTTTTAGTAGTGTTCACATTTAATCATAAATAAGCTACTGTTTTAGTAGTGTTCACATTTAATCATAAATAAGCTACTGTTTTAGTAGTGTTCACATTTAATCATAAATAAGCTACTGTTTTAGTAGTGTTCACATTTAATCATAAATAAGCTACTGTTTTAGTAGTGTTCACATTTAATCATAAATAAGCTACTGTTTTAGTAGTGTTCACATTTAATCATAAATAAGCTACTGTTTTAGTAGTGTTCACATTTAATCATAAATAAGCTACTGTTTTAGTAGTGTTCACATTTAATCATAAATAAGCTACTGTTTTAGTAGTGTTCACATTTAATCATAAATAAGCTACTGTTTTAGTAGTGTTCACATTTAATCATAAATAAGCTACTAGTAGTGTTCACATTTTCGCATAAATAAGCTACTGTTTTAGTAGTGTTCACATTTAATCATAAATAAGCTACTGTTTTAGTAGTGTTCACATTTAATCATAAATAAGCTACTGTTTTAGTAGTGTTCACATTTAATCATAAATAAGCTACTGTTTTAGTAGTGTTCACATTTAATCATAAATAAGCTACT
The DNA here is from genome assembly GCF_004210375.1 of Tachypleus tridentatus. NCBI lineage: Eukaryota > Metazoa > Arthropoda > Merostomata > Xiphosura > Limulidae > Tachypleus > Tachypleus tridentatus. Next base: position 176,328,875 of record NC_134837.1, on the reverse strand, counting down.
GTTTTAGTAGTGTTCACATTTAATCATAAATAAGCTACTGTTTTAGTAGTGTTCACATTTAATCATAAATAAGCTACTGTTTTAGTAGTGTTCACATTTAATCATAAATAAGCTACTGTTTTAGTAGTGTTCACATTTAATCATAAATAAGCTACTGTTTTAGTAGTGTTCACATTTAATCATAAATAAGCTACTGTTTTAGTAGTGTTCACATTTAATCATAAATAAGCTACTGTTTTAGTAGTGTTCACATTTAATCATAAATAAGCTACTGTTTTAGTAGTGTTTACATTTAATCATAAATAAGCTACTGTTTTAGTAGTGTTCACATTTAATCATAAATAAGCTACTGTTTTAGTAGTGTTCACATTTAATCATAAATAAGCTACTGTTTTAGTAGTGTTCACATTTAATCATAAATAAGCTACTGTTTTAGTAGTGTTCACATTTAATCATAAATAAGCTACTGTTTTAGTAGTGTTCACATTTAATCATAAATAAGCTACTGTTTTAGTAGTGTTCACATTTAATCATAAATAAGCTACTGTTTTAGTAGTGTTCACATTTAATCATAAATAAGCTACTGTTTTAGTAGTGTTCACATTTAATCATAAATAAGCTACTGTTTTAGTAGTGTTCACATTTAATCATAAATAAGCTACTGTTTTAGTAGTGTTCACATTTAATCATAAATAAGCTACTGTTTTAGTAGTGTTCACATTTAATCATAAATAAGCTACTGTTTTAGTAGTGTTCACATTTAATCATAAATAAGCTACTGTTTTAGTAGTGTTCACATTTAATCATAAATAAGCTACTGTTTTAGTAGTGTTCACATTTAATCATAAATAAGCTACTGTTTTAGTAGTGTTCACATTTAATCATAAATAAGCTACTGTTTTAGTAGTGTTCACATTTAATCATAAATAAGCTACTGTTTTAGTAGTGTTCACATTTAATCATAAATAAGCTACTGTTTTAGTAGTGTTCACATTTAATCATAAATAAGCTACTGTTTTAGTAGTGTTCACATTTAATCATAAATAAGCTACTGTTTTAGTAGTGTTCACATTTAATCATAAATAAGCTACTGTTTTAGTAGTGTTCACATTTAATCATAAATAAGCTACTGTTTTAGTAGTGTTCACATTTAATCATAAATAAGCTACTGTTTTAGTAGTGTTCACATTTAATCATAAATAAGCTACTGTTTTAGTAGTGTTCACATTTAATCATAAATAAGCTACTGTTTTAGTAGTGTTCACATTTAATCATAAATAAGCTACTGTTTTAGTAGTGTTCACATTTAATCATAAATAAGCTACTGTTTTAGTAGTGTTCACATTTAATCATAAATAAGCTACTGTTTTAGTAGTGTTCACATTTAATCATAAATAAGCTACTGTTTTAGTAGTGTTCACATTTAATCATAAATAAGCTACTGTTTTAGTAGTGTTCACATTTAATCATAAATAAGCTACTGTTTTAGTAGTGTTCACATTTAATCATAAATAAGCTACTGTTTTAGTAGTGTTCACATTTAATCATAAATAAGCTACTGTTTTAGTAGTGTTCACATTTAATCATAAATAAGCTACTGTTTTAGTAGTGTTCACATTTAATCATAAATAAGCTACTGTTTTAGTAGTGTTCACATTTAATCATAAATAAGCTACTGTTTTAGTAGTGTTCACATTTAATCATAAATAAGCTACTGTTTTAGTAGTGTTCACATTTAATCATAAATAAGCTACTGTTTTAGTAGTGTTCACATTTAATCATAAATAAGCTACTGTTTTAGTAGTGTTCACATTTAATCATAAATAAGCTACTGTTTTAGTAGTGTTCACATTTAATCATAAATAAGCTACTGTTTTAGTAGTGTTCACATTTAATCATAAATAAGCTACTGTTTTAGTAGTGTTCACATTTAATCATAAATAAGCTACTGTTTTAGTAGTGTTCACATTTAATCATAAATAAGCTACTGTTTTAGTAGTGTTCACATTTAATCATAAATAAGCTACTGTTTTAGTAGTGTTCACATTTAATCATAAATAAGCTACTGTTTTAGTAGTGTTCACATTTAATCATAAATAAGCTACTGTTTTAGTAGTGTTCACATTTAATCATAAATAAGCTACTGTTTTAGTAGTGTTCACATTTAATCATAAATAAGCTACTGTTTTAGTAGTGTTCACATTTAATCATAAATAAGCTACTGTTTTAGTAGTGTTCACATTTAATCATAAATAAGCTACTGTTTTAGTAGTGTTCACATTTAATCATAAATAAGCTACTGTTTTAGTAGTGTTCACATTTAATCATAAATAAGCTACTGTTTTAGTAGTGTTCACATTTAATCATAAATAAGCTACTGTTTTAGTAGTGTTCACATTTAATCATAAATAAGCTACTGTTTTAGTAGTGTTCACATTTAATCATAAATAAGCTACTGTTTTAGTAGTGTTCACATTTAATCATAAATAAGCTACTGTTTTAGTAGTGTTCACATTTAATCATAAATAAGCTACTGTTTTAGTAGTGTTCACATTTAATCATAAATAAGCTACTGTTTTAGTAGTGTTCACATTTAATCATAAATAAGCTACTGTTTTAGTAGTGTTCACATTTAATCATAAATAAGCTACTGTTTTAGTAGTGTTCACATTTAATCATAAATAAGCTACTGTTTTAGTAGTGTTCACATTTAATCATAAATAAGCTACTGTTTTAGTAGTGTTCACATTTAATCATAAATAAGCTACTGTTTTAGTAGTGTTCACATTTAATCATAAATAAGCTACTGTTTTAGTAGTGTTCACATTTAATCATAAATAAGCTACTGTTTTAGTAGTGTTCACATTTAATCATAAATAAGCTACTGTTTTAGTAGTGTTCACATTTAATCATAAATAAGCTACTGTTTTAGTAGTGTTCACATTTAATCATAAATAAGCTACTGTTTTAGTAGTGTTCACATTTAATCATAAATAAGCTACTGTTTTAGTAGTGTTCACATTTAATCATAAATAAGCTACTGTTTTAGTAGTGTTCACATTTAATCATAAATAAGCTACTGTTTTAGTAGTGTTCACATTAACATAAAGCATAAATAAGCTACTGTTTTAGTTAATCATGTTCACATTTAATCATAAATAAGCTACTGTTTTAGTAGTGTTCACATTTAATCATAAATAAGCTACTGTTTTAGTAGTGTTCACATTTAATCATAAATAAGCTACTGTTTTATTAGTGTTCACATTTAATCATAAATAAGCTACTGTTTTAGTAGTGTTCACATTTAATCATAAATAAGCTACTGTTTTAGTAGTGTTCACATTTAATCATAAATAAGCTACTGTTTTAGTAGTTCACATTTAATCATAAATAAGCTACTGTTTTAGTAGTGTTCACATTTAATCATAAATAAGCTACTGTTTTAGTAGTGTTCACATTTAATCATAAATAAGCTACTGTTTTAGTAGTGTTCACATTTAATCATAAATAAGCTACTGTTTTAGTAGTGTTCACATTTAATCATAAATAAGCTACTGTTTTAGTAGTGTTCACATTTAATCATAAATAAGCTACTGTTTTAGTAGTGTTCACATTTAATCATAAATAAGCTACTGTTTTAGTAGTGTTCACATTTAATCATAAATAAGCTACTGTTTTAGTAGTGTTCACATTTAATCATAAATAAGCTACTGTTTTAGTAGTGTTCACATTTAATCATAAATAAGCTACTGTTTTAGTAGTGTTCACATTTAATCATAAATAAGCTACTGTTTTAGTAGTGTTCACATTTAATCATAAATAAGCTACTGTTTTAGTAGTGTTCACATTTAATCATAAATAAGCTACTGTTTTAGTAGTGTTCACATTTAATCATAAATAAGCTACTGTTTTAGTAGTGTTCACATTTAATCATAAATAAGCTACTGTTTTAGTAGTGTTCACATTTAATCATAAATAAGCTACTGTTTTAGTAGTGTTCACATTTAATCATAAATAAGCTACTGTTTTAGTAGTGTTCACATTTAATCATAAATAAGCTACTGTTTTAGTAGTGTTCACATTTAATCATAAATAAGCTACTGTTTTAGTAGTGTTCACATTTAATCATAAATAAGCTACTGTTTTAGTAGTGTTCACATTTAATCATAAATAAGCTACTGTTTTAGTAGTGTTCACATTTAATCATAAATAAGCTACTGTTTTAGTAGTGTTCACATTTAATCATAAATAAGCTACTGTTTTAGTAGTGTTCACATTTAATCATAAATAAGCTACTGTTTTAGTAGTGTTCACATTTAATCATAAATAAGCTACTGTTTTAGTAGTGTTCACATTTAATCATAAATAAGCTACTGTTTTAGTAGTGTTCACATTTAATCATAAATAAGCTACTGTTTTAGTAGTGTTCACATTTAATCATAAATAAGCTACTGTTTTAGTAGTGTTCACATTTAATCATAAATAAGCTACTGTTTTAGTAGTGTTCACATTTAATCATAAATAAGCTACTGTTTTAGTAGTGTTCACATTTAATCATAAATAAGCTACTGTTTTAGTAGTGTTCACATTTAATCATAAATAAGCTACTGTTTTAGTAGTGTTCACATTTAATCATAAATAAGCTACTGTTTTAGTAGTGTTCACATTTAATCATAAATAAGCTACTGTTTTAGTAGTGTTCACATTTAATCATAAATAAGCTACTGTTTTAGTAGTGTTCACATTTAATCATAAATAAGCTACTGTTTTAGTAGTGTTCACATTTAATCATAAATAAGCTACTGTTTTAGTAGTGTTCACATTTAATCATAAATAAGCTACTGTTTTAGTAGTGTTCACATTTAATCATAAATAAGCTACTGTTTTAGTAGTGTTCACATTTAATCATAAATAAGCTACTGTTTTAGTAGTGTTCACATTTAATCATAAATAAGCTACTGTTTTAGTAGTGTTCACATTTAATCATAAATAAGCTACTGTTTTAGTAGTGTTCACATTTAATCATAAATAAGCTACTGTTTTAGTAGTGTTCACATTTAATCATAAATAAGCTACTGTTTTAGTAGTGTTCACATTTAATCATAAATAAGCTACTGTTTTAGTAGTGTTCACATTTAATCATAAATAAGCTACTGTTTTAGTAGTGTTCACATTTAATCATAAATAAGCTACTGTTTTAGTAGTGTTCACATTTAATCATAAATAAGCTACTGTTTTAGTAGTGTTCACATTTAATCATAAATAAGCTACTGTTTTAGTAGTGTTCACATTTAATCATAAATAAGCTACTGTTTTAGTAGTGTTCACATTTAATCATAAATAAGCTACTGTTTTAGTAGTGTTCACATTTAATCATAAATAAGCTACTGTTTTAGTAGTGTTCACATTTAATCATAAGTAAGCTACTGTTTTAGTAGTGTTCACATTTAATCATAAATAAGCTACTGTTTTAGTAGTGTTCACATTTAATCATAAATATGCTACCTGTTTTAGTAGTGTTCACATTTAATCATCAATAAGCTACTGTTTAAGTAGTGTTCACATTTAATCATAAATAAGCTACTGTTTTAGTAGTGTTCACATTTAATCATAAATAAGCTACTGTTTTAGTAGTGTTCACATTTAATCATAAATAAGCTACTGTTTTAGTAGTGTTCACATTTAATCATAAATAAGCTACTGTTTTAGTAGTGTTCACATTTAATCATAAATAAGCTACTGTTTTAGTAGTGTATACATTTAATCATAAGTAAGCTACTGTTTTAGTAGTGTTCACATTTAATCATAAATAAGCTACTGTTTTAGTAGTGTTCACATTTAATCATAAGTAAGCTACTGTTTTAGTAGTGTTCACATTTAAACATAAGTAAGCTACTGTTTCAGTAGTGTTCACATTTATCATAAATAAGCTACTGTTTTAGTAGTGTTCACATTTAATCATAAATAAGCTACTGTTTTAGTAGTGTTCACATTTAATCATAAATAAGCTACTGTTTTAGTAGTGTTCACATTTAATCATAAATAAGCTACTGTTTTAGTAGTGTTCCTCATTAATCATAAATAAGCTACTGTTTTAGTAGTGTTCACATTTAATCATAAATAAGCTACTGTTTTAGTAGTGTTCACATTTAATCATAAATAAGCTACTGTTTTAGTAGTGTTCACATTTAATCATAAATAAGCTACTGTTTTAGTAGTGTTCACATTTAATCATAAATAAGCTACTGTTTTAGTAGTGTTCACATTTAATCATAAATAAGCTACTGTTTTAGTAGTGTTCACATTTAATCATAAATAAGCTACTGTTTTAGTAGTGTTCACATTTAATCATAAATAAGCTACTGTTTTAGTAGTGTTCACATTTAAACATAAATAAGCTACTGTTTTAGTAGTGTTCACATTTAATCATAAATAAGCTACTGTTTTAGTAGTGTTTACATTTAATCATAAATAAGCTACTGTTTTAGTAGTGTTCACATTTAATCATAAATAAGCTACTGTTTTAGTAGTGTTCACATTTAAACATAAATAAGCTACTGTTTTAGTAGTGTTCACATTTAATCATAAATAAGCTACTGTTTTAGTAGTGTTCACATTTAAACATAAATAAGCTACTGTTTTAGTAGTGTTCACATTTAACATAAATAAGCTACTGTTTTAGTAGTGTTCACATTTAATCATAAATAAGCTACTGTTTTAGTAGTGTTCACATTTAATCATAAGTAAGCTACTGTTTTAGTAGTGTTCACATTTAATCATAAATAAGCTACTGTTTTAGTAGTGTTCACATTTAATCATAAGTAAGCTACTGTTTTAGTAGTGTTCACATTTAATCATAAATAAGCTACTGTTTTAGTAGTGTTCACATTTAATCATAAATAAGCTACTGTTTTAGTAGTGTTCACATTTAATCATAAATAAGCTACTGTTTTAGTAGTGTTCACATTTAATCATAAATAAGCTACTGTTTTAGTAGTGTTCACATTTAATCATAAATAAGCTACTGTTTTAGTAGTGTTCATATTTGATCCGGTACAAGCCACTGTTTTAGTAGTTCGTACATTTAATCATAAGTAAGCTACTGTTTTAGTAGTGTTCACATTTAATCATGCATAGTTTACTGTTTTAGTAGTCATGACATTAAAACATATAAGTGCTCACTGCTCCAGTAGTGTCTACATTTAAACATCAAGCAAACAACTCCACTGTTTCAGTAGTGTTCACATTTTAACTCATAAGTAAGCCACTGTTTTAGTAGTGTTCACATTTAATCATAAGTAAGCCATCGTTTTTAGTAGAGTTCTACATTTAATCATAAATAAGCTACTGTTTTAGTAGTGTCCTCATTTACTCATACATAAGCCATTGCCTTTAGTAGTGTTCACATTTAATCAACAGTAAGCTACTGCCTTTAGTAGTGCTCACATTTAATCATAAAAATAAGCCACTGTTTTAGTAGTGTTCACATTTAATGCATAATAAGCTTTCATTTTAGTAGTGTTCACATTTAATCATAAATAAGCTACTGTCTTAGTTAGAAATTAACATTTAACCGCAATAAAGCTACTGTTTTAGTAGTGTTCACATTTAATCATATATAAGCTACTGTTTTAGTAGTGTTCACATTTAATCATAAATAAGCCACTGTTTTAGTAGTGTTCACATTTAATCATAAGTAAGCCACTGTTTTAGTAGTGTTCACATTTAATCATAAATAGCCATCACTTTATTAGTGTTCTTCGCATTTAATCATAAATAAGCTAGCTTTCTGTTTTAGTAGTGTTCTAGATTTAATCATAAATAAGCTATTGTTTCAGTAGTAAGTTCACATTTAATCATGCAAATAAGCTACTACCGTAGTAGTGTTCAACATTTAATCATAAATAAGCTACTGTTTTAGTAGTGCTCAAATTTAATCAAGCAAAATGCTACTGTTTTAGTGAGTGTCTGTCATTTAATCATTTATAAGCTACTGTTTTAGTAGTGTCTACATTAACTGATGGTCAAAAGCTACTGTTTTAGTAGTGTTCTTATTTAATCCAAGGAAAAGCTATTGTTTTAGTAGTGTTCACATTTAATCATAAATAAGCTACCGTTTTAGTAGTGTTCACATTTAATCATAAATAAGCTACTGTTTTAGTAGTGTTCACATTTAATAATAAGTAAGCTACTGTTTTAGTAGTGTTCGCCATTTAATCATGCAAATAAGCACAATGCTTTAGTAGTGTCTCACATTTAATCATAAGTAAACTCCTGTTTTAGTAGTGTTCACATTTAATCATAAATAAGCTACTGTTTTAGTAGTGTTCACATTTAATCATAAATAAGCTACTGTTTTAGTAGTGTTCACATTTAATCATAAATAAGCTACTGTTTTAGTAGCGTTCACATTTAATCATAAATAAGCTACTGTTTTAGTAGTGTTCACATTTAATCATAAATAAGCTACTGTTTTAGTAGTGTTCACATTTAATCATAAATAAGCTACTGTTTTAGTAGTGTTCACATTTAATCATAAATAAGCTACTGTTTTAGTAGTGTTCACATTTAATCATAAATAAGCTACTGTTTTAGTAGTGTTCACATTTAATCATAAATAAGCTACTGTTTTAGTAGTGTTCACATTTAATCATAAATAAGCTACTGTTTTAGTAGTGTTCACATTTAATCATAAATAAGCTACTGTTTTAGTAGTGTTCACATTTAATCATAAATAAGCTACTGTTTTAGTAGTGTTCACATTTAATCATAAATAAGCTACTGTTTTAGTAGTGTTCACATTTAATCATAAATAAGCTACTGTTTTAGTAGTGTTCACATTTAATCATAAATAAGCTACTGTTTTAGTAGTGTTCACATTTAATCATAAATAAGCTACTGTTTTAGTAGTGTTCACATTTAATCATAAATAAGCTACTGTTTTAGTAGTGTTCACATTTAATCATAAATAAGCTACTGTTTTAGTAGTGTTCACATTTAATCATAAATAAGCTACTGTTTTAGTAGTGTTCACATTTAATCATAAATAAGCTACTGTTTTAGTAGTGTTCACATTTAATCATAAATAAGCTACTGTTTTAGTAGTGTTCACATTTAATCATAAATAAGCTACTGTTTTAGTAGTGTTCACATTTAATCATAAATAAGCTACTGTTTTAGTAGTGTTCACATTTAATCATAAATAAGCTACTGTTTTAGTAGTGTTCACATTTAATCATAAATAAGCTACTGTTTTAGTAGTGTTCACATTTAATCATAAATAAGCTACTGTTTTAGTAGTGTTCACATTTAATCATAAATAAGCTACTGTTTTAGTAGTGTTCACATTTAATCATAAATAAGCTACTGTTTTAGTAGTGTTCACATTTAATCATAAATAAGCTACTGTTTTAGTAGTGTTCACATTTAATCATAAATAAGCTACTGTTTTAGTAGTGTTCACATTTAATCATAAATAAGCTACTGTTTTAGTAGTGTTCACATTTAATCATAAATAAGCTACTGTTTTAGTAGTGTTCACATTTAATCATAAATAAGCTACTGTTTTAGTAGTGTTCACATTTAATCATAAATAAGCTACTGTTTTAGTAGTGTTCACATTTAATCATAAATAAGCTACTGTTTTAGTAGTGTTCACATTTAATCATAAATAAGCTACTGTTTTAGTAGTGTTCACATTTAATCATAAATAAGCTACTGTTTTAGTAGTGTTCACATTTAATCATAAATAAGCTACTGTTTTAGTAGTGTTCACATTTAATCATAAATAAGCTACTGTTTTAGTAGTGTTCACATTTAATCATAAATAAGCTACTGTTTTAGTAGTGTTCACATTTAATCATAAATAAGCTACTGTTTTAGTAGTGTTCACATTTAATCATAAATAAGCTACTGTTTTAGTAGTGTTCACATTTAATCATAAATAAGCTACTGTTTTAGTAGTGTTCACATTTAATCATAAATAAGCTACTGTTTTAGTAGTGTTCACATTTAATCATAAATAAGCTACTGTTTTAGTAGTGTTCACATTTAATCATAAATAAGCTACTGTTTTAGTAGTGTTCACATTTAATCATAAATAAGCTACTGTTTTAGTAGTGTTCACATTTAATCATAAATAAGCTACTGTTTTAGTAGTGTTCACATTTAATCATAAATAAGCTACTGTTTTAGTAGTGTTCACATTTAATCATAAATAAGCTACTGTTTTAGTAGTGTTCACATTTAATCATAAATAAGCTACTGTTTTAGTAGTGTTCACATTTAATCATAAATAAGCTACTGTTTTAGTAGTGTTCACATTTAATCATAAATAAGCTACTGTTTTAGTAGTGTTCACATTTAATCATAAATAAGCTACTGTTTTAGTAGTGTTCACATTTAATCATAAATAAGCTACTGTTTTAGTAGTGTTCACATTTAATCATAAATAAGCTACTGTTTTAGTAGTGTTCACATTTAATCATAAATAAGCTACTGTTTTAGTAGTGTTCACATTTAATCATAAATAAGCTACTGTTTTAGTAGTGTTCACATTTAATCATAAATAAGCTACTGTTTTAGTAGTGTTCACATTTAATCATAAATAAGCTACTGTTTTAGTAGTGTTCACATTTAATCATAAATAAGCTACTGTTTTAGTAGTGTTCACATTTAATCATAAATAAGCTACTGTTTTAGTAGTGTTCACATTTAATCATAAATAAGCTACTGTTTTAGTAGTGTTCACATTTAATCATAAATAAGCTACTGTTTTAGTAGTGTTCACATTTAATCATAAATAAGCTACTGTTTTAGTAGTGTTCACATTTAATCATAAATAAGCTACTGTTTTAGTAGTGTTCACATTTAATCATAAATAAGCTACTGTTTTAGTAGTGTTCACATTTAATCATAAATAAGCTACTGTTTTAGTAGTGTTCACATTTAATCATAAATAAGCTACTGTTTTAGTAGTGTTCACATTTAATCATAAATAAGCTACTGTTTTAGTAGTGTTCACATTTAATCATAAATAAGCTACTGTTTTAGTAGTGTTCACATTTAATCATAAATAAGCTACTGTTTTAGTAGTGTAGTGTTCACATTTAATCATAAATAAGCTACTGTTTTAGTAGTGTTCACATTTAATCATAAATAAGCTACTGTTTTAGTAGTGTTCACATTTAATCATAAATAAGCTACTGTTTTAGTAGTGTTCACATTTAATCATAAATAAGCTACTGTTTTAGTAGTGTTCACATTTAATCATAAATAAGCTACTGTTTTAGTAGTGTTCACATTTAATCATAAATAAGCTACTGTTTTAGTAGTGTTCACATTTAATCATAAATAAGCTACTGTTTTAGTAGTGTTCACATTTAATCATAAATAAGCTACTGTTTTAGTAGTGTTCACATTTAATCATAAATAAGCTACTGTTTTAGTAGTGTTCACATTTAATCATAAATAAGCTACTGTTTTAGTAGTGTTCACATTTAATCATAAATAAGCTACTGTTTTAGTAGTGTTCACATTTAATCATAAATAAGCTACTGTTTTAGTAGTGTTCACATTTAATCATAAATAAGCTACTGTTTTAGTAGTGTTCACATTTAATCATAAATAAGCTACTGTTTTAGTAGTGTTCACATTTAATCATAAATAAGCTACTGTTTTAGTAGTGTTCACATTTAATCATAAATAAGCTACTGTTTTAGTAGTGTTCACATTTAATCATAAATAAGCTACTGTTTTAGTAGTGTTCACATTTAATCATAAATAAGCTACTGTTTTAGTAGTGTTCACATTTAATCATAAATAAGCTACTGTTTTAGTAGTGTTCACATTTAATCATAAATAAGCTACTGTTTTAGTAGTGTTCACATTTAATCATAAATAAGCTACTGTTTTAGTAGTGTTCACATTTAATCATAAATAAGCTACTGTTTTAGTAGTGTTCACATTTAATCATAAATAAGCTACTGTTTTAGTAGTGTTCACATTTAATCATAAATAAGCTACTGTTTTAGTAGTGTTCACATTTAATCATAAATAAGCTACTGTTTTAGTAGTGTTCACATTTAATCATAAATAAGCTACTGTTTTAGTAGTGTTCACATTTAATCATAAATAAGCTACTGTTTTAGTAGTGTTCACATTTAATCATAAATAAGCTACTGTTTTAGTAGTGTTCACATTTAATCATAAATAAGCTACTGTTTTAGTAGTGTTCACATTTAATCATAAATAAGCTACTGTTTTAGTAGTGTTCACATTTAATCATAAATAAGCTACTGTTTTAGTAGTGTTCACATTTAATCATAAATAAGCTACTGTTTTAGTAGTGTTCACATTTAATCATAAATAAGCTACTGTTTTAGTAGTGTTCACATTTAATCATAAATAAGCTACTGTTTTAGTAGTGTTCACATTTAATCATAAATAAGCTACTGTTTTAGTAGTGTTCACATTTAATCATAAATAAGCTACTGTTTTAGTAGTGTTCACATTTAATCATAAATAAGCTACTGTTTTAGTAGTGTTCACATTTAATCATAAATAAGCTACTGTTTTAGTAGTGTTCACATTTAATCATAAATAAGCTACTGTTTTAGTAGTGTTCACATTTAATCATAAATAAGCTACTGTTTTAGTAGTGTTCACATTTAATCATAAATAAGCTACTGTTTTAGTAGTGTTCACATTTAATCATAAATAAGCTACTGTTTTAGTAGTGTTCACATTTAATCATAAATAAGCTACTGTTTTAGTAGTGTTCACATTTAATCATAAATAAGCTACTGTTTTAGTAGTGTTCACATTTAATCATAAATAAGCTACTGTTTTAGTAGTGTTCACATTTAATCATAAATAAGCTACTGTTTTAGTAGTGTTCACATTTAATCATAAATAAGCTACTGTTTTAGTAGTGTTCACATTTAATCATAAATAAGCTACTGTTTTAGTAGTGTTCACATTTAATCATAAATAAGCTACTGTTTTAGTAGTGTTCACATTTAATCATAAATAAGCTACTGTTTTAGTAGTGTTCACATTTAATCATAAATAAGCTACTGTTTTAGTAGTGTTCACATTTAATCATAAATAAGCTACTGTTTTAGTAGTGTTCACATTTAATCATAAATAAGCTACTGTTTTAGTAGTGTTCACATTTAATCATAAATAAGCTACTGTTTTAGTAGTGTTCACATTTAATCATAAATAAGCTACTGTTTTAGTAGTGTTCACATTTAATCATAAATAAGCTACTGTTTTAGTAGTGTTCACATTTAATCATAAATAAGCTACTGTTTTAGTAGTGTTCACATTTAATCATAAATAAGCTACTGTTTTAGTAGTGTTCACATTTAATCATAAATAAGCTACTGTTTTAGTAGTGTTCACATTTAATCATAAATAAGCTACTGTTTTAGTAGTGTTCACATTTAATCATAAATAAGCTACTGTTTTAGTAGTGTTCACATTTAATCATAAATAAGCTACTGTTTTAGTAGTGTTCACATTTAATCATAAATAAGCTACTGTTTTAGTAGTGTTCACATTTAATCATAAATAAGCTACTGTTTTAGTAGTGTTCACATTTAATCATAAATAAGCTACTGTTTTAGTAGTGTTCACATTTAATCATAAATAAGCTACTGTTTTAGTAGTGTTCACATTTAATCATAAATAAGCTACTGTTTTAGTAGTGTTCACATTTAATCATAAATAAGCTACTGTTTTAGTAGTGTTCACATTTAATCATAAATAAGCTACTGTTTTAGTAGTGTTCACATTTAATCATAAATAAGCTACTGTTTTAGTAGTGTTCACATTTAATCATAAATAAGCTACTGTTTTAGTAGTGTTCACATTTAATCATAAATAAGCTACTGTTTTAGTAGTGTTCACATTTAATCATAAATAAGCTACTGTTTTAGTAGTGTTCACATTTAATCATAAATAAGCTACTGTTTTAGTAGTGTTCACATTTAATCATAAATAAGCTACTGTTTTAGTAGTGTTCACATTTAATCATAAATAAGCTACTGTTTTAGTAGTGTTCACATTTAATCATAAATAAGCTACTGTTTTAGTAGTGTTCACATTTAATCATAAATAAGCTACTGTTTTAGTAGTGTTCACATTTAATCATAAATAAGCTACTGTTTTAGTAGTGTTCACATTTAATCATAAATAAGCTACTGTTTTAGTAGTGTTCACATTTAATCATAAATAAGCTACTGTTTTAGTAGTGTTCACATTTAATCATAAATAAGCTACTGTTTTAGTAGTGTTCACATTTAATCATAAATAAGCTACTGTTTTAGTAGTGTTCACATTTAATCATAAATAAGCTACTGTTTTAGTAGTGTTCACATTTAATCATAAATAAGCTACTGTTTTAGTAGTGTTCACATTTAATCATAAATAAGCTACTGTTTTAGTAGTGTTCACATTTAATCATAAATAAGCTACTGTTTTAGTAGTGTTCACATTTAATCATAAATAAGCTACTGTTTTAGTAGTGTTCACATTTAATCATAAATAAGCTACTGTTTTAGTAGTGTTCACATTTAATCATAAATAAGCTACTGTTTTAGTAGTGTTCACATTTAATCATAAATAAGCTACTGTTTTAGTAGTGTTCACATTTAATCATAAATAAGCTACTGTTTTAGTAGTGTTCACATTTAATCATAAATAAGCTACTGTTTTAGTAGTGTTCACATTTAATCATAAATAAGCTACTGTTTTAGTAGTGTTCACATTTAATCATAAATAAGCTACTGTTTTAGTAGTGTTCACATTTAATCATAAATAAGCTACTGTTTTAGTAGTGTTCACATTTAATCATAAATAAGCTACTGTTTTAGTAGTGTTCACATTTAATCATAAATAAGCTACTGTTTTAGTAGTGTTCACATTTAATCATAAATAAGCTACTGTTTTAGTAGTGTTCACATTTAATCATAAATAAGCTACTGTTTTAGTAGTGTTCACATTTAATCATAAATAAGCTACTGTTTTAGTAGTGTTCACATTTAATCATAAATAAGCTACTGTTTTAGTAGTGTTCACATTTAATCATAAATAAGCTACTGTTTTAGTAGTGTTCACATTTAATCATAAATAAGCTACTGTTTTAGTAGTGTTCACATTTAATCATAAATAAGCTACTGTTTTAGTAGTGTTCACATTTAATCATAAATAAGCTACTGTTTTAGTAGTGTTCACATTTAATCATAAATAAGCTACTGTTTTAGTAGTGTTCACATTTAATCATAAATAAGCTACTGTTTTAGTAGTGTTCACATTTAATCATAAATAAGCTACTGTTTTAGTAGTGTTCACATTTAATCATAAATAAGCTACTGTTTTAGTAGTGTTCACATTTAATCATAAATAAGCTACTGTTTTAGTAGTGTTCACATTTAATCATAAATAAGCTACTGTTTTAGTAGTGTTCACATTTAATCATAAATAAGCTACTGTTTTAGTAGTGTTCACATTTAATCATAAATAAGCTACTGTTTTAGTAGTGTTCACATTTAATCATAAATAAGCTACTGTTTTAGTAGTGTTCACATTTAATCATAAATAAGCTACTGTTTTAGTAGTGTTCACATTTAATCATAAATAAGCTACTGTTTTAGTAGTGTTCACATTTAATCATAAATAAGCTACTGTTTTAGTAGTGTTCACATTTAATCATAAATAAGCTACTGTTTTAGTAGTGTTCACATTTAATCATAAATAAGCTACTGTTTTAGTAGTGTTCACATTTAATCATAAATAAGCTACTGTTTTAGTAGTGTTCACATTTAATCATAAATAAGCTACTGTTTTAGTAGTGTTCACATTTAATCATAAATAAGCTACTGTTTTAGTAGTGTTCACATTTAATCATAAATAAGCTACTGTTTTAGTAGTGTTCACATTTAATCATAAATAAGCTACTGTTTTAGTAGTGTTCACATTTAATCATAAATAAGCTACTGTTTTAGTAGTGTTCACATTTAATCATAAATAAGCTACTGTTTTAGTAGTGTTCACATTTAATCATAAATAAGCTACTGTTTTAGTAGTGTTCACATTTAATCATAAATAAGCTACTGTTTTAGTAGTGTTCACATTTAATCATAAATAAGCTACTGTTTTAGTAGTGTTCACATTTAATCATAAATAAGCTACTGTTTTAGTAGTGTTCACATTTAATCATAAATAAGCTACTGTTTTAGTAGTGTTCACATTTAATCATAAATAAGCTACTGTTTTAGTAGTGTTCACATTTAATCATAAATAAGCTACTGTTTTAGTAGTGTTCACATTTAATCATAAATAAGCTACTGTTTTAGTAGTGTTCACATTTAATCATAAATAAGCTACTGTTTTAGTAGTGTTCACATTTAATCATAAATAAGCTACTGTTTTAGTAGTGTTCACATTTAATCATAAATAAGCTACTGTTTTAGTAGTGTTCACATTTAATCATAAATAAGCTACTGTTTTAGTAGTGTTCACATTTAATCATAAATAAGCTACTGTTTTAGTAGTGTTCACATTTAATCATAAATAAGCTACTGTTTTAGTAGTGTTCACATTTAATCATAAATAAGCTACTGTTTTAGTAGTGTTCACATTTAATCATAAATAAGCTACTGTTTTAGTAGTGTTCACATTTAATCATAAATAAGCTACTGTTTTAGTAGTGTTCACATTTAATCATAAATAAGCTACTGTTTTAGTAGTGTTCACATTTAATCATAAATAAGCTACTGTTTTAGTAGTGTTCACATTTAATCATAAATAAGCTACTGTTTTAGTAGTGTTCACATTTAATCATAAATAAGCTACTGTTTTAGTAGTGTTCACATTTAATCATAAATAAGCTACTGTTTTAGTAGTGTTCACATTTAATCATAAATAAGCTACTGTTTTAGTAGTGTTCACATTTAATCATAAATAAGCTACTGTTTTAGTAGTGTTCACATTTAATCATAAATAAGCTACTGTTTTAGTAGTGTTCACATTTAATCATAAATAAGCTACTGTTTTAGTAGTGTTCACATTTAATCATAAATAAGCTACTGTTTTAGTAGTGTTCACATTTAATCATAAATAAGCTACTGTTTTAGTAGTGTTCACATTTAATCATAAATAAGCTACTGTTTTAGTAGTGTTCACATTTAATCATAAATAAGCTACTGTTTTAGTAGTGTTCACATTTAATCATAAATAAGCTACTGTTTTAGTAGTGTTCACATTTAATCATAAATAAGCTACTGTTTTAGTAGTGTTCACATTTAATCATAAATAAGCTACTGTTTTAGTAGTGTTCACATTTAATCATAAATAAGCTACTGTTTTAGTAGTGTTCACATTTAATCATAAATAAGCTACTGTTTTAGTAGTGTTCACATTTAATCATAAATAAGCTACTGTTTTAGTAGTGTTCACATTTAATCATAAATAAGCTACTGTTTTAGTAGTGTTCACATTTAATCATAAATAAGCTACTGTTTTAGTAGTGTTCACATTTAATCATAAATAAGCTACTGTTTTAGTAGTGTTCACATTTAATCATAAATAAGCTACTGTTTTAGTAGTGTTCACATTTAATCATAAATAAGCTACTGTTTTAGTAGTGTTCACATTTAATCATAAATAAGCTACTGTTTTAGTAGTGTTCACATTTAATCATAAATAAGCTACTGTTTTAGTAGTGTTCACATTTAATCATAAATAAGCTACTGTTTTAGTAGTGTTCACATTTAATCATAAATAAGCTACTGTTTTAGTAGTGTTCACATTTAATCATAAATAAGCTACTGTTTTAGTAGTGTTCACATTTAATCATAAATAAGCTACTGTTTTAGTAGTGTTCACATTTAATCATAAATAAGCTACTGTTTTAGTAGTGTTCACATTTAATCATAAATAAGCTACTGTTTTAGTAGTGTTCACATTTAATCATAAATAAGCTACTGTTTTAGTAGTGTTCACATTTAATCATAAATAAGCTACTGTTTTAGTAGTGTTCACATTTAATCATAAATAAGCTACTGTTTTAGTAGTGTTCACATTTAATCATAAATAAGCTACTGTTTTAGTAGTGTTCACATTTAATCATAAATAAGCTACTGTTTTAGTAGTGTTCACATTTAATCATAAATAAGCTACTGTTTTAGTAGTGTTCACATTTAATCATAAATAAGCTACTGTTTTAGTAGTGTTCACATTTAATCATAAATAAGCTACTGTTTTAGTAGTGTTCACATTTAATCATAAATAAGCTACTGTTTTAGTAGTGTTCACATTTAATCATAAATAAGCTACTGTTTTAGTAGTGTTCACATTTAATCATAAATAAGCTACTGTTTTAGTAGTGTTCACATTTAATCATAAATAAGCTACTGTTTTAGTAGTGTTCACATTTAATCATAAATAAGCTACTGTTTTAGTAGTGTTCACATTTAATCATAAATAAGCTACTGTTTTAGTAGTGTTCACATTTAATCATAAATAAGCTACTGTTTTAGTAGTGTTCACATTTAATCATAAATAAGCTACTGTTTTAGTAGTGTTCACATTTAATCATAAATAAGCTACTGTTTTAGTAGTGTTCACATTTAATCATAAATAAGCTACTGTTTTAGTAGTGTTCACATTTAATCATAAATAAGCTACTGTTTTAGTAGTGTTCACATTTAATCATAAATAAGCTACTGTTTTAGTAGTGTTCACATTTAATCATAAATAAGCTACTGTTTTAGTAGTGTTCACATTTAATCATAAATAAGCTACTGTTTTAGTAGTGTTCACATTTAATCATAAATAAGCTACTGTTTTAGTAGTGTTCACATTTAATCATAAATAAGCTACTGTTTTAGTAGTGTTCACATTTAATCATAAATAAGCTACTGTTTTAGTAGTGTTCACATTTAATCATAAATAAGCTACTGTTTTAGTAGTGTTCACATTTAATCATAAATAAGCTACTGTTTTAGTAGTGTTCACATTTAATCATAAATAAGCTACTGTTTTAGTAGTGTTCACATTTAATCATAAATAAGCTACTGTTTTAGTAGTGTTCACATTTAATCATAAATAAGCTACTGTTTTAGTAGTGTTCACATTTAATCATAAATAAGCTACTGTTTTAGTAGTGTTCACATTTAATCATAAATAAGCTACTGTTTTAGTAGTGTTCACATTTAATCATAAATAAGCTACTGTTTTAGTAGTGTTCACATTTAATCATAAATAAGCTACTGTTTTAGTAGTGTTCACATTTAATCATAAATAAGCTACTGTTTTAGTAGTGTTCACATTTAATCATAAATAAGCTACTGTTTTAGTAGTGTTCACATTTAATCATAAATAAGCTACTGTTTTAGTAGTGTTCACATTTAATCATAAATAAGCTACTGTTTTAGTAGTGTTCACATTTAATCATAAATAAGCTACTGTTTTAGTAGTGTTCACATTTAATCATAAATAAGCTACTGTTTTAGTAGTGTTCACATTTAATCATAAATAAGCTACTGTTTTAGTAGTGTTCACATTTAATCATAAATAAGCTACTGTTTTAGTAGTGTTCACATTTAATCATAAATAAGCTACTGTTTTAGTAGTGTTCACATTTAATCATAAATAAGCTACTGTTTTAGTAGTGTTCACATTTAATCATAAATAAGCTACTGTTTTAGTAGTGTTCACATTTAATCATAAATAAGCTACTGTTTTAGTAGTGTTCACATTTAATCATAAATAAGCTACTGTTTTAGTAGTGTTCACATTTAATCATAAATAAGCTACTGTTTTAGTAGTGTTCACATTTAATCATAAATAAGCTACTGTTTTAGTAGTGTTCACATTTAATCATAAATAAGCTACTGTTTTAGTAGTGTTCACATTTAATCATAAATAAGCTACTGTTTTAGTAGTGTTCACATTTAATCATAAATAAGCTACTGTTTTAGTAGTGTTCACATTTAATCATAAATAAGCTACTGTTTTAGTAGTGTTCACATTTAATCATAAATAAGCTACTGTTTTAGTAGTGTTCACATTTAATCATAAATAAGCTACTGTTTTAGTAGTGTTCACATTTAATCATAAATAAGCTACTGTTTTAGTAGTGTTCACATTTAATCATAAATAAGCTACTGTTTTAGTAGTGTTCACATTTAATCATAAATAAGCTACTGTTTTAGTAGTGTTCACATTTAATCATAAATAAGCTACTGTTTTAGTAGTGTTCACATTTAATCATAAATAAGCTACTGTTTTAGTAGTGTTCACATTTAATCATAAATAAGCTACTGTTTTAGTAGTGTTCACATTTAATCATAAATAAGCTACTGTTTTAGTAGTGTTCACATTTAATCATAAATAAGCTACTGTTTTAGTAGTGTTCACATTTAATCATAAATAAGCTACTGTTTTAGTAGTGTTCACATTTAATCATAAATAAGCTACTGTTTTAGTAGTGTTCACATTTAATCATAAATAAGCTACTGTTTTAGTAGTGTTCACATTTAATCATAAATAAGCTACTGTTTTAGTAGTGTTCACATTTAATCATAAATAAGCTACTGTTTTAGTAGTGTTCACATTTAATCATAAATAAGCTACTGTTTTAGTAGTGTTCACATTTAATCATAAATAAGCTACTGTTTTAGTAGTGTTCACATTTAATCATAAATAAGCTACTGTTTTAGTAGTGTTCACATTTAATCATAAATAAGCTACTGTTTTAGTAGTGTTCACATTTAATCATAAATAAGCTACTGTTTTAGTAGTGTTCACATTTAATCATAAATAAGCTACTGTTTTAGTAGTGTTCACATTTAATCATAAATAAGCTACTGTTTTAGTAGTGTTCACATTTAATCATAAATAAGCTACTGTTTTAGTAGTGTTCACATTTAATCATAAATAAGCTACTGTTTTAGTAGTGTTCACATTTAATCATAAATAAGCTACTGTTTTAGTAGTGTTCACATTTAATCATAAATAAGCTACTGTTTTAGTAGTGTTCACATTTAATCATAAATAAGCTACTGTTTTAGTAGTGTTCACATTTAATCATAAATAAGCTACTGTTTTAGTAGTGTTCACATTTAATCATAAATAAGCTACTGTTTTAGTAGTGTTCACATTTAATCATAAATAAGCTACTGTTTTAGTAGTGTTCACATTTAATCATAAATAAGCTACTGTTTTAGTAGTGTTCACATTTAATCATAAATAAGCTACTGTTTTAGTAGTGTTCACATTTAATCATAAATAAGCTACTGTTTTAGTAGTGTTCACATTTAATCATAAATAAGCTACTGTTTTAGTAGTGTTCACATTTAATCATAAATAAGCTACTGTTTTAGTAGTGTTCACATTTAATCATAAATAAGCTACTGTTTTAGTAGTGTTCACATTTAATCATAAATAAGCTACTGTTTTAGTAGTGTTCACATTTAATCATAAATAAGCTACTGTTTTAGTAGTGTTCACATTTAATCATAAATAAGCTACTGTTTTAGTAGTGTTCACATTTAATCATAAATAAGCTACTGTTTTAGTAGTGTTCACATTTAATCATAAATAAGCTACTGTTTTAGTAGTGTTCACATTTAATCATAAATAAGCTACTGTTTTAGTAGTGTTCACATTTAATCATAAATAAGCTACTGTTTTAGTAGTGTTCACATTTAATCATAAATAAGCTACTGTTTTAGTAGTGTTCACATTTAATCATAAATAAGCTACTGTTTTAGTAGTGTTCACATTTAATCATAAATAAGCTACTGTTTTAGTAGTGTTCACATTTAATCATAAATAAGCTACTGTTTTAGTAGTGTTCACATTTAATCATAAATAAGCTACTGTTTTAGTAGTGTTCACATTTAATCATAAATAAGCTACTGTTTTAGTAGTGTTCACATTTAATCATAAATAAGCTACTGTTTTAGTAGTGTTCACATTTAATCATAAATAAGCTACTGTTTTAGTAGTGTTCACATTTAATCATAAATAAGCTACTGTTTTAGTAGTGTTCACATTTAATCATAAATAAGCTACTGTTTTAGTAGTGTTCACATTTAATCATAAATAAGCTACTGTTTTAGTAGTGTTCACATTTAATCATAAATAAGCTACTGTTTTAGTAGTGTTCACATTTAATCATAAATAAGCTACTGTTTTAGTAGTGTTCACATTTAATCATAAATAAGCTACTGTTTTAGTAGTGTTCACATTTAATCATAAATAAGCTACTGTTTTAGTAGTGTTCACATTTAATCATAAATAAGCTACTGTTTTAGTAGTGTTCACATTTAATCATAAATAAGCTACTGTTTTAGTAGTGTTCACATTTAATCATAAATAAGCTACTGTTTTAGTAGTGTTCACATTTAATCATAAATAAGCTACTGTTTTAGTAGTGTTCACATTTAATCATAAATAAGCTACTGTTTTAGTAGTGTTCACATTTAATCATAAATAAGCTACTGTTTTAGTAGTGTTCACATTTAATCATAAATAAGCTACTGTTTTAGTAGTGTTCACATTTAATCATAAATAAGCTACTGTTTTAGTAGTGTTCACATTTAATCATAAATAAGCTACTGTTTTAGTAGTGTTCACATTTAATCATAAATAAGCTACTGTTTTAGTAGTGTTCACATTTAATCATAAATAAGCTACTGTTTTAGTAGTGTTCACATTTAATCATAAATAAGCTACTGTTTTAGTAGTGTTCACATTTAATCATAAATAAGCTACTGTTTTAGTAGTGTTCACATTTAATCATAAATAAGCTACTGTTTTAGTAGTGTTCACATTTAATCATAAATAAGCTACTGTTTTAGTAGTGTTCACATTTAATCATAAATAAGCTACTGTTTTAGTAGTGTTCACATTTAATCATAAATAAGCTACTGTTTTAGTAGTGTTCACATTTAATCATAAATAAGCTACTGTTTTAGTAGTGTTCACATTTAATCATAAATAAGCTACTGTTTTAGTAGTGTTCACATTTAATCATAAATAAGCTACTGTTTTAGTAGTGTTCACATTTAATCATAAATAAGCTACTGTTTTAGTAGTGTTCACATTTAATCATAAATAAGCTACTGTTTTAGTAGTGTTCACATTTAATCATAAATAAGCTACTGTTTTAGTAGTGTTCACATTTAATCATAAATAAGCTACTGTTTTAGTAGTGTTCACATTTAATCATAAATAAGCTACTGTTTTAGTAGTGTTCACATTTAATCATAAATAAGCTACTGTTTTAGTAGTGTTCACATTTAATCATAAATAAGCTACTGTTTTAGTAGTGTTCACATTTAATCATAAATAAGCTACTGTTTTAGTAGTGTTCACATTTAATCATAAATAAGCTACTGTTTTAGTAGTGTTCACATTTAATCATAAATAAGCTACTGTTTTAGTAGTGTTCACATTTAATCATAAATAAGCTACTGTTTTAGTAGTGTTCACATTTAATCATAAATAAGCTACTGTTTTAGTAGTGTTCACATTTAATCATAAATAAGCTACTGTTTTAGTAGTGTTCACATTTAATCATAAATAAGCTACTGTTTTAGTAGTGTTCACATTTAATCATAAATAAGCTACTGTTTTAGTAGTGTTCACATTTAATCATAAATAAGCTACTGTTTTAGTAGTGTTCACATTTAATCATAAATAAGCTACTGTTTTAGTAGTGTTCACATTTAATCATAAATAAGCTACTGTTTTAGTAGTGTTCACATTTAATCATAAATAAGCTACTGTTTTAGTAGTGTTCACATTTAATCATAAATAAGCTACTGTTTTAGTAGTGTTCACATTTAATCATAAATAAGCTACTGTTTTAGTAGTGTTCACATTTAATCATAAATAAGCTACTGTTTTAGTAGTGTTCACATTTAATCATAAATAAGCTACTGTTTTAGTAGTGTTCACATTTAATCATAAATAAGCTACTGTTTTAGTAGTGTTCACATTTAATCATAAATAAGCTACTGTTTTAGTAGTGTTCACATTTAATCATAAATAAGCTACTGTTTTAGTAGTGTTCACATTTAATCATAAATAAGCTACTGTTTTAGTAGTGTTCACATTTAATCATAAATAAGCTACTGTTTTAGTAGTGTTCACATTTAATCATAAATAAGCTACTGTTTTAGTAGTGTTCACATTTAATCATAAATAAGCTACTGTTTTAGTAGTGTTCACATTTAATCATAAATAAGCTACTGTTTTAGTAGTGTTCACATTTAATCATAAATAAGCTACTGTTTTAGTAGTGTTCACATTTAATCATAAATAAGCTACTGTTTTAGTAGTGTTCACATTTAATCATAAATAAGCTACTGTTTTAGTAGTGTTCACATTTAATCATAAATAAGCTACTGTTTTAGTAGTGTTCACATTTAATCATAAATAAGCTACTGTTTTAGTAGTGTTCACATTTAATCATAAATAAGCTACTGTTTTAGTAGTGTTCACATTTAATCATAAATAAGCTACTGTTTTAGTAGTGTTCACATTTAATCATAAATAAGCTACTGTTTTAGTAGTGTTCACATTTAATCATAAATAAGCTACTGTTTTAGTAGTGTTCACATTTAATCATAAATAAGCTACTGTTTTAGTAGTGTTCACATTTAATCATAAATAAGCTACTGTTTTAGTAGTGTTCACATTTAATCATAAATAAGCTACTGTTTTAGTAGTGTTCACATTTAATCATAAATAAGCTACTGTTTTAGTAGTGTTCACATTTAATCATAAATAAGCTACTGTTTTAGTAGTGTTCACATTTAATCATAAATAAGCTACTGTTTTAGTAGTGTTCACATTTAATCATAAATAAGCTACTGTTTTAGTAGTGTTCACATTTAATCATAAATAAGCTACTGTTTTAGTAGTGTTCACATTTAATCATAAATAAGCTACTGTTTTAGTAGTGTTCACATTTAATCATAAATAAGCTACTGTTTTAGTAGTGTTCACATTTAATCATAAATAAGCTACTGTTTTAGTAGTGTTCACATTTAATCATAAATAAGCTACTGTTTTAGTAGTGTTCACATTTAATCATAAATAAGCTACTGTTTTAGTAGTGTTCACATTTAATCATAAATAAGCTACTGTTTTAGTAGTGTTCACATTTAATCATAAATAAGCTACTGTTTTAGTAGTGTTCACATTTAATCATAAATAAGCTACTGTTTTAGTAGTGTTCACATTTAATCATAAATAAGCTACTGTTTTAGTAGTGTTCACATTTAATCATAAATAAGCTACTGTTTTAGTAGTGTTCACATTTAATCATAAATAAGCTACTGTTTTAGTAGTGTTCACATTTAATCATAAATAAGCTACTGTTTTAGTAGTGTTCACATTTAATCATAAATAAGCTACTGTTTTAGTAGTGTTCACATTTAATCATAAATAAGCTACTGTTTTAGTAGTGTTCACATTTAATCATAAATAAGCTACTGTTTTAGTAGTGTTCACATTTAATCATAAATAAGCTACTGTTTTAGTAGTGTTCACATTTAATCATAAATAAGCTACTGTTTTAGTAGTGTTCACATTTAATCATAAATAAGCTACTGTTTTAGTAGTGTTCACATTTAATCATAAATAAGCTACTGTTTTAGTAGTGTTCACATTTAATCATAAATAAGCTACTGTTTTAGTAGTGTTCACATTTAATCATAAATAAGCTACTGTTTTAGTAGTGTTCACATTTAATCATAAATAAGCTACTGTTTTAGTAGTGTTCACATTTAATCATAAATAAGCTACTGTTTTAGTAGTGTTCACATTTAATCATAAATAAGCTACTGTTTTAGTAGTGTTCACATTTAATCATAAATAAGCTACTGTTTTAGTAGTGTTCACATTTAATCATAAATAAGCTACTGTTTTAGTAGTGTTCACATTTAATCATAAATAAGCTACTGTTTTAGTAGTGTTCACATTTAATCATAAATAAGCTACTGTTTTAGTAGTGTTCACATTTAATCATAAATAAGCTACTGTTTTAGTAGTGTTCACATTTAATCATAAATAAGCTACTGTTTTAGTAGTGTTCACATTTAATCATAAATAAGCTACTGTTTTAGTAGTGTTCACATTTAATCATAAATAAGCTACTGTTTTAGTAGTGTTCACATTTAATCATAAATAAGCTACTGTTTTAGTAGTGTTCACATTTAATCATAAATAAGCTACTGTTTTAGTAGTGTTCACATTTAATCATAAATAAGCTACTGTTTTAGTAGTGTTCACATTTAATCATAAATAAGCTACTGTTTTAGTAGTGTTCACATTTAATCATAAATAAGCTACTGTTTTAGTAGTGTTCACATTTAATCATAAATAAGCTACTGTTTTAGTAGTGTTCACATTTAATCATAAATAAGCTACTGTTTTAGTAGTGTTCACATTTAATCATAAATAAGCTACTGTTTTAGTAGTGTTCACATTTAATCATAAATAAGCTACTGTTTTAGTAGTGTTCACATTTAATCATAAATAAGCTACTGTTTTAGTAGTGTTCACATTTAATCATAAATAAGCTACTGTTTTAGTAGTGTTCACATTTAATCATAAATAAGCTACTGTTTTAGTAGTGTTCACATTTAATCATAAATAAGCTACTGTTTTAGTAGTGTTCACATTTAATCATAAATAAGCTACTGTTTTAGTAGTGTTCACATTTAATCATAAATAAGCTACTGTTTTAGTAGTGTTCACATTTAATCATAAATAAGCTACTGTTTTAGTAGTGTTCACATTTAATCATAAATAAGCTACTGTTTTAGTAGTGTTCACATTTAATCATAAATAAGCTACTGTTTTAGTAGTGTTCACATTTAATCATAAATAAGCTACTGTTTTAGTAGTGTTCACATTTAATCATAAATAAGCTACTGTTTTAGTAGTGTTCACATTTAATCATAAATAAGCTACTGTTTTAGTAGTGTTCACATTTAATCATAAATAAGCTACTGTTTTAGTAGTGTTCACATTTAATCATAAATAAGCTACTGTTTTAGTAGTGTTCACATTTAATCATAAATAAGCTACTGTTTTAGTAGTGTTCACATTTAATCATAAATAAGCTACTGTTTTAGTAGTGTTCACATTTAATCATAAATAAGCTACTGTTTTAGTAGTGTTCACATTTAATCATAAATAAGCTACTGTTTTAGTAGTGTTCACATTTAATCATAAATAAGCTACTGTTTTAGTAGTGTTCACATTTAATCATAAATAAGCTACTGTTTTAGTAGTGTTCACATTTAATCATAAATAAGCTACTGTTTTAGTAGTGTTCACATTTAATCATAAATAAGCTACTGTTTTAGTAGTGTTCACATTTAATCATAAATAAGCTACTGTTTTAGTAGTGTTCACATTTAATCATAAATAAGCTACTGTTTTAGTAGTGTTCACATTTAATCATAAATAAGCTACTGTTTTAGTAGTGTTCACATTTAATCATAAATAAGCTACTGTTTTAGTAGTGTTCACATTTAATCATAAATAAGCTACTGTTTTAGTAGTGTTCACATTTAATCATAAATAAGCTACTGTTTTAGTAGTGTTCACATTTAATCATAAATAAGCTACTGTTTTAGTAGTGTTCACATTTAATCATAAATAAGCTACTGTTTTAGTAGTGTTCACATTTAATCATAAATAAGCTACTGTTTTAGTAGTGTTCACATTTAATCATAAATAAGCTACTGTTTTAGTAGTGTTCACATTTAATCATAAATAAGCTACTGTTTTAGTAGTGTTCACATTTAATCATAAATAAGCTACTGTTTTAGTAGTGTTCACATTTAATCATAAATAAGCTACTGTTTTAGTAGTGTTCACATTTAATCATAAATAAGCTACTGTTTTAGTAGTGTTCACATTTAATCATAAATAAGCTACTGTTTTAGTAGTGTTCACATTTAATCATAAATAAGCTACTGTTTTAGTAGTGTTCACATTTAATCATAAATAAGCTACTGTTTTAGTAGTGTTCACATTTAATCATAAATAAGCTACTGTTTTAGTAGTGTTCACATTTAATCATAAATAAGCTACTGTTTTAGTAGTGTTCACATTTAATCATAAATAAGCTACTGTTTTAGTAGTGTTCACATTTAATCATAAATAAGCTACTGTTTTAGTAGTGTTCACATTTAATCATAAATAAGCTACTGTTTTAGTAGTGTTCACATTTAATCATAAATAAGCTACTGTTTTAGTAGTGTTCACATTTAATCATAAATAAGCTACTGTTTTAGTAGTGTTCACATTTAATCATAAATAAGCTACTGTTTTAGTAGTGTTCACATTTAATCATAAATAAGCTACTGTTTTAGTAGTGTTCACATTTAATCATAAATAAGCTACTGTTTTAGTAGTGTTCACATTTAATCATAAATAAGCTACTGTTTTAGTAGTGTTCACATTTAATCATAAATAAGCTACTGTTTTAGTAGTGTTCACATTTAATCATAAATAAGCTACTGTTTTAGTAGTGTTCACATTTAATCATAAATAAGCTACTGTTTTAGTAGTGTTCACATTTAATCATAAATAAGCTACTGTTTTAGTAGTGTTCACATTTAATCATAAATAAGCTACTGTTTTAGTAGTGTTCACATTTAATCATAAATAAGCTACTGTTTTAGTAGTGTTCACATTTAATCATAAATAAGCTACTGTTTTAGTAGTGTTCACATTTAATCATAAATAAGCTACTGTTTTAGTAGTGTTCACATTTAATCATAAATAAGCTACTGTTTTAGTAGTGTTCACATTTAATCATAAATAAGCTACTGTTTTAGTAGTGTTCACATTTAATCATAAATAAGCTACTGTTTTAGTAGTGTTCACATTTAATCATAAATAAGCTACTGTTTTAGTAGTGTTCACATTTAATCATAAATAAGCTACTGTTTTAGTAGTGTTCACATTTAATCATAAATAAGCTACTGTTTTAGTAGTGTTCACATTTAATCATAAATAAGCTACTGTTTTAGTAGTGTTCACATTTAATCATAAATAAGCTACTGTTTTAGTAGTGTTCACATTTAATCATAAATAAGCTACTGTTTTAGTAGTGTTCACATTTAATCATAAATAAGCTACTGTTTTAGTAGTGTTCACATTTAATCATAAATAAGCTACTGTTTTAGTAGTGTTCACATTTAATCATAAATAAGCTACTGTTTTAGTAGTGTTCACATTTAATCATAAATAAGCTACTGTTTTAGTAGTGTTCACATTTAATCATAAATAAGCTACTGTTTTAGTAGTGTTCACATTTAATCATAAATAAGCTACTGTTTTAGTAGTGTTCACATTTAATCATAAATAAGCTACTGTTTTAGTAGTGTTCACATTTAATCATAAATAAGCTACTGTTTTAGTAGTGTTCACATTTAATCATAAATAAGCTACTGTTTTAGTAGTGTTCACATTTAATCATAAATAAGCTACTGTTTTAGTAGTGTTCACATTTAATCATAAATAAGCTACTGTTTTAGTAGTGTTCACATTTAATCATAAATAAGCTACTGTTTTAGTAGTGTTCACATTTAATCATAAATAAGCTACTGTTTTAGTAGTGTTCACATTTAATCATAAATAAGCTACTGTTTTAGTAGTGTTCACATTTAATCATAAATAAGCTACTGTTTTAGTAGTGTTCACATTTAATCATAAATAAGCTACTGTTTTAGTAGTGTTCACATTTAATCATAAATAAGCTACTGTTTTAGTAGTGTTCACATTTAATCATAAATAAGCTACTGTTTTAGTAGTGTTCACATTTAATCATAAATAAGCTACTGTTTTAGTAGTGTTCACATTTAATCATAAATAAGCTACTGTTTTAGTAGTGTTCACATTTAATCATAAATAAGCTACTGTTTTAGTAGTGTTCACATTTAATCATAAATAAGCTACTGTTTTAGTAGTGTTCACATTTAATCATAAATAAGCTACTGTTTTAGTAGTGTTCACATTTAATCATAAATAAGCTACTGTTTTAGTAGTGTTCACATTTAATCATAAATAAGCTACTGTTTTAGTAGTGTTCACATTTAATCATAAATAAGCTACTGTTTTAGTAGTGTTCACATTTAATCATAAATAAGCTACTGTTTTAGTAGTGTTCACATTTAATCATAAATAAGCTACTGTTTTAGTAGTGTTCACATTTAATCATAAATAAGCTACTGTTTTAGTAGTGTTCACATTTAATCATAAATAAGCTACTGTTTTAGTAGTGTTCACATTTAATCATAAATAAGCTACTGTTTTAGTAGTGTTCACATTTAATCATAAATAAGCTACTGTTTTAGTAGTGTTCACATTTAATCATAAATAAGCTACTGTTTTAGTAGTGTTCACATTTAATCATAAATAAGCTACTGTTTTAGTAGTGTTCACATTTAATCATAAATAAGCTACTGTTTTAGTAGTGTTCACATTTAATCATAAATAAGCTACTGTTTTAGTAGTGTTCACATTTAATCATAAATAAGCTACTGTTTTAGTAGTGTTCACATTTAATCATAAATAAGCTACTGTTTTAGTAGTGTTCACATTTAATCATAAATAAGCTACTGTTTTAGTAGTGTTCACATTTAATCATAAATAAGCTACTGTTTTAGTAGTGTTCACATTTAATCATAAATAAGCTACTGTTTTAGTAGTGTTCACATTTAATCATAAATAAGCTACTGTTTTAGTAGTGTTCACATTTAATCATAAATAAGCTACTGTTTTAGTAGTGTTCACATTTAATCATAAATAAGCTACTGTTTTAGTAGTGTTCACATTTAATCATAAATAAGCTACTGTTTTAGTAGTGTTCACATTTAATCATAAATAAGCTACTGTTTTAGTAGTGTTCACATTTAATCATAAATAAGCTACTGTTTTAGTAGTGTTCACATTTAATCATAAATAAGCTACTGTTTTAGTAGTGTTCACATTTAATCATAAATAAGCTACTGTTTTAGTAGTGTTCACATTTAATCATAAATAAGCTACTGTTTTAGTAGTGTTCACATTTAATCATAAATAAGCTACTGTTTTAGTAGTGTTCACATTTAATCATAAATAAGCTACTGTTTTAGTAGTGTTCACATTTAATCATAAATAAGCTACTGTTTTAGTAGTGTTCACATTTAATCATAAATAAGCTACTGTTTTAGTAGTGTTCACATTTAATCATAAATAAGCTACTGTTTTAGTAGTGTTCACATTTAATCATAAATAAGCTACTGTTTTAGTAGTGTTCACATTTAATCATAAATAAGCTACTGTTTTAGTAGTGTTCACATTTAATCATAAATAAGCTACTGTTTTAGTAGTGTTCACATTTAATCATAAATAAGCTACTGTTTTAGTAGTGTTCACATTTAATCATAAATAAGCTACTGTTTTAGTAGTGTTCACATTTAATCATAAATAAGCTACTGTTTTAGTAGTGTTCACATTTAATCATAAATAAGCTACTGTTTTAGTAGTGTTCACATTTAATCATAAATAAGCTACTGTTTTAGTAGTGTTCACATTTAATCATAAATAAGCTACTGTTTTAGTAGTGTTCACATTTAATCATAAATAAGCTACTGTTTTAGTAGTGTTCACATTTAATCATAAATAAGCTACTGTTTTAGTAGTGTTCACATTTAATCATAAATAAGCTACTGTTTTAGTAGTGTTCACATTTAATCATAAATAAGCTACTGTTTTAGTAGTGTTCACATTTAATCATAAATAAGCTACTGTTTTAGTAGTGTTCACATTTAATCATAAATAAGCTACTGTTTTAGTAGTGTTCACATTTAATCATAAATAAGCTACTGTTTTAGTAGTGTTCACATTTAATCATAAATAAGCTACTGTTTTAGTAGTGTTCACATTTAATCATAAATAAGCTACTGTTTTAGTAGTGTTCACATTTAATCATAAATAAGCTACTGTTTTAGTAGTGTTCACATTTAATCATAAATAAGCTACTGTTTTAGTAGTGTTCACATTTAATCATAAATAAGCTACTGTTTTAGTAGTGTTCACATTTAATCATAAATAAGCTACTGTTTTAGTAGTGTTCACATTTAATCATAAATAAGCTACTGTTTTAGTAGTGTTCACATTTAATCATAAATAAGCTACTGTTTTAGTAGTGTTCACATTTAATCATAAATAAGCTACTGTTTTAGTAGTGTTCACATTTAATCATAAATAAGCTACTGTTTTAGTAGTGTTCACATTTAATCATAAATAAGCTACTGTTTTAGTAGTGTTCACATTTAATCATAAATAAGCTACTGTTTTAGTAGTGTTCACATTTAATCATAAATAAGCTACTGTTTTAGTAGTGTTCACATTTAATCATAAATAAGCTACTGTTTTAGTAGTGTTCACATTTAATCATAAATAAGCTACTGTTTTAGTAGTGTTCACATTTAATCATAAATAAGCTACTGTTTTAGTAGTGTTCACATTTAATCATAAATAAGCTACTGTTTTAGTAGTGTTCACATTTAATCATAAATAAGCTACTGTTTTAGTAGTGTTCACATTTAATCATAAATAAGCTACTGTTTTAGTAGTGTTCACATTTAATCATAAATAAGCTACTGTTTTAGTAGTGTTCACATTTAATCATAAATAAGCTACTGTTTTAGTAGTGTTCACATTTAATCATAAATAAGCTACTGTTTTAGTAGTGTTCACATTTAATCATAAATAAGCTACTGTTTTAGTAGTGTTCACATTTAATCATAAATAAGCTACTGTTTTAGTAGTGTTCACATTTAATCATAAATAAGCTACTGTTTTAGTAGTGTTCACATTTAATCATAAATAAGCTACTGTTTTAGTAGTGTTCACATTTAATCATAAATAAGCTACTGTTTTAGTAGTGTTCACATTTAATCATAAATAAGCTACTGTTTTAGTAGTGTTCACATTTAATCATAAATAAGCTACTGTTTTAGTAGTGTTCACATTTAATCATAAATAAGCTACTGTTTTAGTAGTGTTCACATTTAATCATAAATAAGCTACTGTTTTAGTAGTGTTCACATTTAATCATAAATAAGCTACTGTTTTAGTAGTGTTCACATTTAATCATAAATAAGCTACTGTTTTAGTAGTGTTCACATTTAATCATAAATAAGCTACTGTTTTAGTAGTGTTCACATTTAATCATAAATAAGCTACTGTTTTAGTAGTGTTCACATTTAATCATAAATAAGCTACTGTTTTAGTAGTGTTCACATTTAATCATAAATAAGCTACTGTTTTAGTAGTGTTCACATTTAATCATAAATAAGCTACTGTTTTAGTAGTGTTCACATTTAATCATAAATAAGCTACTGTTTTAGTAGTGTTCACATTTAATCATAAATAAGCTACTGTTTTAGTAGTGTTCACATTTAATCATAAATAAGCTACTGTTTTAGTAGTGTTCACATTTAATCATAAATAAGCTACTGTTTTAGTAGTGTTCACATTTAATCATAAATAAGCTACTGTTTTAGTAGTGTTCACATTTAATCATAAATAAGCTACTGTTTTAGTAGTGTTCACATTTAATCATAAATAAGCTACTGTTTTAGTAGTGTTCACATTTAATCATAAATAAGCTACTGTTTTAGTAGTGTTCACATTTAATCATAAATAAGCTACTGTTTTAGTAGTGTTCACATTTAATCATAAATAAGCTACTGTTTTAGTAGTGTTCACATTTAATCATAAATAAGCTACTGTTTTAGTAGTGTTCACATTTAATCATAAATAAGCTACTGTTTTAGTAGTGTTCACATTTAATCATAAATAAGCTACTGTTTTAGTAGTGTTCACATTTAATCATAAATAAGCTACTGTTTTAGTAGTGTTCACATTTAATCATAAATAAGCTACTGTTTTAGTAGTGTTCACATTTAATCATAAATAAGCTACTGTTTTAGTAGTGTTCACATTTAATCATAAATAAGCTACTGTTTTAGTAGTGTTCACATTTAATCATAAATAAGCTACTGTTTTAGTAGTGTTCACATTTAATCATAAATAAGCTACTGTTTTAGTAGTGTTCACATTTAATCATAAATAAGCTACTGTTTTAGTAGTGTTCACATTTAATCATAAATAAGCTACTGTTTTAGTAGTGTTCACATTTAATCATAAATAAGCTACTGTTTTAGTAGTGTTCACATTTAATCATAAATAAGCTACTGTTTTAGTAGTGTTCACATTTAATCATAAATAAGCTACTGTTTTAGTAGTGTTCACATTTAATCATAAATAAGCTACTGTTTTAGTAGTGTTCACATTTAATCATAAATAAGCTACTGTTTTAGTAGTGTTCACATTTAATCATAAATAAGCTACTGTTTTAGTAGTGTTCACATTTAATCATAAATAAGCTACTGTTTTAGTAGTGTTCACATTTAATCATAAATAAGCTACTGTTTTAGTAGTGTTCACATTTAATCATAAATAAGCTACTGTTTTAGTAGTGTTCACATTTAATCATAAATAAGCTACTGTTTTAGTAGTGTTCACATTTAATCATAAATAAGCTACTGTTTTAGTAGTGTTCACATTTAATCATAAATAAGCTACTGTTTTAGTAGTGTTCACATTTAATCATAAATAAGCTACTGTTTTAGTAGTGTTCACATTTAATCATAAATAAGCTACTGTTTTAGTAGTGTTCACATTTAATCATAAATAAGCTACTGTTTTAGTAGTGTTCACATTTAATCATAAATAAGCTACTGTTTTAGTAGTGTTCACATTTAATCATAAATAAGCTACTGTTTTAGTAGTGTTCACATTTAATCATAAATAAGCTACTGTTTTAGTAGTGTTCACATTTAATCATAAATAAGCTACTGTTTTAGTAGTGTTCACATTTAATCATAAATAAGCTACTGTTTTAGTAGTGTTCACATTTAATCATAAATAAGCTACTGTTTTAGTAGTGTTCACATTTAATCATAAATAAGCTACTGTTTTAGTAGTGTTCACATTTAATCATAAATAAGCTACTGTTTTAGTAGTGTTCACATTTAATCATAAATAAGCTACTGTTTTAGTAGTGTTCACATTTAATCATAAATAAGCTACTGTTTTAGTAGTGTTCACATTTAATCATAAATAAGCTACTGTTTTAGTAGTGTTCACATTTAATCATAAATAAGCTACTGTTTTAGTAGTGTTCACATTTAATCATAAATAAGCTACTGTTTTAGTAGTGTTCACATTTAATCATAAATAAGCTACTGTTTTAGTAGTGTTCACATTTAATCATAAATAAGCTACTGTTTTAGTAGTGTTCACATTTAATCATAAATAAGCTACTGTTTTAGTAGTGTTCACATTTAATCATAAATAAGCTACTGTTTTAGTAGTGTTCACATTTAATCATAAATAAGCTACTGTTTTAGTAGTGTTCACATTTAATCATAAATAAGCTACTGTTTTAGTAGTGTTCACATTTAATCATAAATAAGCTACTGTTTTAGTAGTGTTCACATTTAATCATAAATAAGCTACTGTTTTAGTAGTGTTCACATTTAATCATAAATAAGCTACTGTTTTAGTAGTGTTCACATTTAATCATAAATAAGCTACTGTTTTAGTAGTGTTCACATTTAATCATAAATAAGCTACTGTTTTAGTAGTGTTCACATTTAATCATAAATAAGCTACTGTTTTAGTAGTGTTCACATTTAATCATAAATAAGCTACTGTTTTAGTAGTGTTCACATTTAATCATAAATAAGCTACTGTTTTAGTAGTGTTCACATTTAATCATAAATAAGCTACTGTTTTAGTAGTGTTCACATTTAATCATAAATAAGCTACTGTTTTAGTAGTGTTCACATTTAATCATAAATAAGCTACTGTTTTAGTAGTGTTCACATTTAATCATAAATAAGCTACTGTTTTAGTAGTGTTCACATTTAATCATAAATAAGCTACTGTTTTAGTAGTGTTCACATTTAATCATAAATAAGCTACTGTTTTAGTAGTGTTCACATTTAATCATAAATAAGCTACTGTTTTAGTAGTGTTCACATTTAATCATAAATAAGCTACTGTTTTAGTAGTGTTCACATTTAATCATAAATAAGCTACTGTTTTAGTAGTGTTCACATTTAATCATAAATAAGCTACTGTTTTAGTAGTGTTCACATTTAATCATAAATAAGCTACTGTTTTAGTAGTGTTCACATTTAATCATAAATAAGCTACTGTTTTAGTAGTGTTCACATTTAATCATAAATAAGCTACTGTTTTAGTAGTGTTCACATTTAATCATAAATAAGCTACTGTTTTAGTAGTGTTCACATTTAATCATAAATAAGCTACTGTTTTAGTAGTGTTCACATTTAATCATAAATAAGCTACTGTTTTAGTAGTGTTCACATTTAATCATAAATAAGCTACTGTTTTAGTAGTGTTCACATTTAATCATAAATAAGCTACTGTTTTAGTAGTGTTCACATTTAATCATAAATAAGCTACTGTTTTAGTAGTGTTCACATTTAATCATAAATAAGCTACTGTTTTAGTAGTGTTCACATTTAATCATAAATAAGCTACTGTTTTAGTAGTGTTCACATTTAATCATAAATAAGCTACTGTTTTAGTAGTGTTCACATTTAATCATAAATAAGCTACTGTTTTAGTAGTGTTCACATTTAATCATAAATAAGCTACTGTTTTAGTAGTGTTCACATTTAATCATAAATAAGCTACTGTTTTAGTAGTGTTCACATTTAATCATAAATAAGCTACTGTTTTAGTAGTGTTCACATTTAATCATAAATAAGCTACTGTTTTAGTAGTGTTCACATTTAATCATAAATAAGCTACTGTTTTAGTAGTGTTCACATTTAATCATAAATAAGCTACTGTTTTAGTAGTGTTCACATTTAATCATAAATAAGCTACTGTTTTAGTAGTGTTCACATTTAATCATAAATAAGCTACTGTTTT
Organism: Tachypleus tridentatus; assembly: GCF_004210375.1. NCBI lineage: Eukaryota > Metazoa > Arthropoda > Merostomata > Xiphosura > Limulidae > Tachypleus > Tachypleus tridentatus. The sequence goes on along the minus strand of NC_134837.1, from coordinate 176,291,807 downwards.
AGTAGTGTTCACATTTAATCATAAATAAGCTACTGTTTTAGTAGTGTTCACATTTAATCATAAATAAGCTACTGTTTTAGTAGTGTTCACATTTAATCATAAATAAGCTACTGTTTTAGTAGTGTTCACATTTAATCATAAATAAGCTACTGTTTTAGTAGTGTTCACATTTAATCATAAATAAGCTACTGTTTTAGTAGTGTTCACATTTAATCATAAATAAGCTACTGTTTTAGTAGTGTTCACATTTAATCATAAATAAGCTACTGTTTTAGTAGTGTTCACATTTAATCATAAATAAGCTACTGTTTTAGTAGTGTTCACATTTAATCATAAATAAGCTACTGTTTTAGTAGTGTTCACATTTAATCATAAATAAGCTACTGTTTTAGTAGTGTTCACATTTAATCATAAATAAGCTACTGTTTTAGTAGTGTTCACATTTAATCATAAATAAGCTACTGTTTTAGTAGTGTTCACATTTAATCATAAATAAGCTACTGTTTTAGTAGTGTTCACATTTAATCATAAATAAGCTACTGTTTTAGTAGTGTTCACATTTAATCATAAATAAGCTACTGTTTTAGTAGTGTTCACATTTAATCATAAATAAGCTACTGTTTTAGTAGTGTTCACATTTAATCATAAATAAGCTACTGTTTTAGTAGTGTTCACATTTAATCATAAATAAGCTACTGTTTTAGTAGTGTTCACATTTAATCATAAATAAGCTACTGTTTTAGTAGTGTTCACATTTAATCATAAATAAGCTACTGTTTTAGTAGTGTTCACATTTAATCATAAATAAGCTACTGTTTTAGTAGTGTTCACATTTAATCATAAATAAGCTACTGTTTTAGTAGTGTTCACATTTAATCATAAATAAGCTACTGTTTTAGTAGTGTTCACATTTAATCATAAATAAGCTACTGTTTTAGTAGTGTTCACATTTAATCATAAATAAGCTACTGTTTTAGTAGTGTTCACATTTAATCATAAATAAGCTACTGTTTTAGTAGTGTTCACATTTAATCATAAATAAGCTACTGTTTTAGTAGTGTTCACATTTAATCATAAATAAGCTACTGTTTTAGTAGTGTTCACATTTAATCATAAATAAGCTACTGTTTTAGTAGTGTTCACATTTAATCATAAATAAGCTACTGTTTTAGTAGTGTTCACATTTAATCATAAATAAGCTACTGTTTTAGTAGTGTTCACATTTAATCATAAATAAGCTACTGTTTTAGTAGTGTTCACATTTAATCATAAATAAGCTACTGTTTTAGTAGTGTTCACATTTAATCATAAATAAGCTACTGTTTTAGTAGTGTTCACATTTAATCATAAATAAGCTACTGTTTTAGTAGTGTTCACATTTAATCATAAATAAGCTACTGTTTTAGTAGTGTTCACATTTAATCATAAATAAGCTACTGTTTTAGTAGTGTTCACATTTAATCATAAATAAGCTACTGTTTTAGTAGTGTTCACATTTAATCATAAATAAGCTACTGTTTTAGTAGTGTTCACATTTAATCATAAATAAGCTACTGTTTTAGTAGTGTTCACATTTAATCATAAATAAGCTACTGTTTTAGTAGTGTTCACATTTAATCATAAATAAGCTACTGTTTTAGTAGTGTTCACATTTAATCATAAATAAGCTACTGTTTTAGTAGTGTTCACATTTAATCATAAATAAGCTACTGTTTTAGTAGTGTTCACATTTAATCATAAATAAGCTACTGTTTTAGTAGTGTTCACATTTAATCATAAATAAGCTACTGTTTTAGTAGTGTTCACATTTAATCATAAATAAGCTACTGTTTTAGTAGTGTTCACATTTAATCATAAATAAGCTACTGTTTTAGTAGTGTTCACATTTAATCATAAATAAGCTACTGTTTTAGTAGTGTTCACATTTAATCATAAATAAGCTACTGTTTTAGTAGTGTTCACATTTAATCATAAATAAGCTACTGTTTTAGTAGTGTTCACATTTAATCATAAATAAGCTACTGTTTTAGTAGTGTTCACATTTAATCATAAATAAGCTACTGTTTTAGTAGTGTTCACATTTAATCATAAATAAGCTACTGTTTTAGTAGTGTTCACATTTAATCATAAATAAGCTACTGTTTTAGTAGTGTTCACATTTAATCATAAATAAGCTACTGTTTTAGTAGTGTTCACATTTAATCATAAATAAGCTACTGTTTTAGTAGTGTTCACATTTAATCATAAATAAGCTACTGTTTTAGTAGTGTTCACATTTAATCATAAATAAGCTACTGTTTTAGTAGTGTTCACATTTAATCATAAATAAGCTACTGTTTTAGTAGTGTTCACATTTAATCATAAATAAGCTACTGTTTTAGTAGTGTTCACATTTAATCATAAATAAGCTACTGTTTTAGTAGTGTTCACATTTAATCATAAATAAGCTACTGTTTTAGTAGTGTTCACATTTAATCATAAATAAGCTACTGTTTTAGTAGTGTTCACATTTAATCATAAATAAGCTACTGTTTTAGTAGTGTTCACATTTAATCATAAATAAGCTACTGTTTTAGTAGTGTTCACATTTAATCATAAATAAGCTACTGTTTTAGTAGTGTTCACATTTAATCATAAATAAGCTACTGTTTTAGTAGTGTTCACATTTAATCATAAATAAGCTACTGTTTTAGTAGTGTTCACATTTAATCATAAATAAGCTACTGTTTTAGTAGTGTTCACATTTAATCATAAATAAGCTACTGTTTTAGTAGTGTTCACATTTAATCATAAATAAGCTACTGTTTTAGTAGTGTTCACATTTAATCATAAATAAGCTACTGTTTTAGTAGTGTTCACATTTAATCATAAATAAGCTACTGTTTTAGTAGTGTTCACATTTAATCATAAATAAGCTACTGTTTTAGTAGTGTTCACATTTAATCATAAATAAGCTACTGTTTTAGTAGTGTTCACATTTAATCATAAATAAGCTACTGTTTTAGTAGTGTTCACATTTAATCATAAATAAGCTACTGTTTTAGTAGTGTTCACATTTAATCATAAATAAGCTACTGTTTTAGTAGTGTTCACATTTAATCATAAATAAGCTACTGTTTTAGTAGTGTTCACATTTAATCATAAATAAGCTACTGTTTTAGTAGTGTTCACATTTAATCATAAATAAGCTACTGTTTTAGTAGTGTTCACATTTAATCATAAATAAGCTACTGTTTTAGTAGTGTTCACATTTAATCATAAATAAGCTACTGTTTTAGTAGTGTTCACATTTAATCATAAATAAGCTACTGTTTTAGTAGTGTTCACATTTAATCATAAATAAGCTACTGTTTTAGTAGTGTTCACATTTAATCATAAATAAGCTACTGTTTTAGTAGTGTTCACATTTAATCATAAATAAGCTACTGTTTTAGTAGTGTTCACATTTAATCATAAATAAGCTACTGTTTTAGTAGTGTTCACATTTAATCATAAATAAGCTACTGTTTTAGTAGTGTTCACATTTAATCATAAATAAGCTACTGTTTTAGTAGTGTTCACATTTAATCATAAATAAGCTACTGTTTTAGTAGTGTTCACATTTAATCATAAATAAGCTACTGTTTTAGTAGTGTTCACATTTAATCATAAATAAGCTACTGTTTTAGTAGTGTTCACATTTAATCATAAATAAGCTACTGTTTTAGTAGTGTTCACATTTAATCATAAATAAGCTACTGTTTTAGTAGTGTTCACATTTAATCATAAATAAGCTACTGTTTTAGTAGTGTTCACATTTAATCATAAATAAGCTACTGTTTTAGTAGTGTTCACATTTAATCATAAATAAGCTACTGTTTTAGTAGTGTTCACATTTAATCATAAATAAGCTACTGTTTTAGTAGTGTTCACATTTAATCATAAATAAGCTACTGTTTTAGTAGTGTTCACATTTAATCATAAATAAGCTACTGTTTTAGTAGTGTTCACATTTAATCATAAATAAGCTACTGTTTTAGTAGTGTTCACATTTAATCATAAATAAGCTACTGTTTTAGTAGTGTTCACATTTAATCATAAATAAGCTACTGTTTTAGTAGTGTTCACATTTAATCATAAATAAGCTACTGTTTTAGTAGTGTTCACATTTAATCATAAATAAGCTACTGTTTTAGTAGTGTTCACATTTAATCATAAATAAGCTACTGTTTTAGTAGTGTTCACATTTAATCATAAATAAGCTACTGTTTTAGTAGTGTTCACATTTAATCATAAATAAGCTACTGTTTTAGTAGTGTTCACATTTAATCATAAATAAGCTACTGTTTTAGTAGTGTTCACATTTAATCATAAATAAGCTACTGTTTTAGTAGTGTTCACATTTAATCATAAATAAGCTACTGTTTTAGTAGTGTTCACATTTAATCATAAATAAGCTACTGTTTTAGTAGTGTTCACATTTAATCATAAATAAGCTACTGTTTTAGTAGTGTTCACATTTAATCATAAATAAGCTACTGTTTTAGTAGTGTTCACATTTAATCATAAATAAGCTACTGTTTTAGTAGTGTTCACATTTAATCATAAATAAGCTACTGTTTTAGTAGTGTTCACATTTAATCATAAATAAGCTACTGTTTTAGTAGTGTTCACATTTAATCATAAATAAGCTACTGTTTTAGTAGTGTTCACATTTAATCATAAATAAGCTACTGTTTTAGTAGTGTTCACATTTAATCATAAATAAGCTACTGTTTTAGTAGTGTTCACATTTAATCATAAATAAGCTACTGTTTTAGTAGTGTTCACATTTAATCATAAATAAGCTACTGTTTTAGTAGTGTTCACATTTAATCATAAATAAGCTACTGTTTTAGTAGTGTTCACATTTAATCATAAATAAGCTACTGTTTTAGTAGTGTTCACATTTAATCATAAATAAGCTACTGTTTTAGTAGTGTTCACATTTAATCATAAATAAGCTACTGTTTTAGTAGTGTTCACATTTAATCATAAATAAGCTACTGTTTTAGTAGTGTTCACATTTAATCATAAATAAGCTACTGTTTTAGTAGTGTTCACATTTAATCATAAATAAGCTACTGTTTTAGTAGTGTTCACATTTAATCATAAATAAGCTACTGTTTTAGTAGTGTTCACATTTAATCATAAATAAGCTACTGTTTTAGTAGTGTTCACATTTAATCATAAATAAGCTACTGTTTTAGTAGTGTTCACATTTAATCATAAATAAGCTACTGTTTTAGTAGTGTTCACATTTAATCATAAATAAGCTACTGTTTTAGTAGTGTTCACATTTAATCATAAATAAGCTACTGTTTTAGTAGTGTTCACATTTAATCATAAATAAGCTACTGTTTTAGTAGTGTTCACATTTAATCATAAATAAGCTACTGTTTTAGTAGTGTTCACATTTAATCATAAATAAGCTACTGTTTTAGTAGTGTTCACATTTAATCATAAATAAGCTACTGTTTTAGTAGTGTTCACATTTAATCATAAATAAGCTACTGTTTTAGTAGTGTTCACATTTAATCATAAATAAGCTACTGTTTTAGTAGTGTTCACATTTAATCATAAATAAGCTACTGTTTTAGTAGTGTTCACATTTAATCATAAATAAGCTACTGTTTTAGTAGTGTTCACATTTAATCATAAATAAGCTACTGTTTTAGTAGTGTTCACATTTAATCATAAATAAGCTACTGTTTTAGTAGTGTTCACATTTAATCATAAATAAGCTACTGTTTTAGTAGTGTTCACATTTAATCATAAATAAGCTACTGTTTTAGTAGTGTTCACATTTAATCATAAATAAGCTACTGTTTTAGTAGTGTTCACATTTAATCATAAATAAGCTACTGTTTTAGTAGTGTTCACATTTAATCATAAATAAGCTACTGTTTTAGTAGTGTTCACATTTAATCATAAATAAGCTACTGTTTTAGTAGTGTTCACATTTAATCATAAATAAGCTACTGTTTTAGTAGTGTTCACATTTAATCATAAATAAGCTACTGTTTTAGTAGTGTTCACATTTAATCATAAATAAGCTACTGTTTTAGTAGTGTTCACATTTAATCATAAATAAGCTACTGTTTTAGTAGTGTTCACATTTAATCATAAATAAGCTACTGTTTTAGTAGTGTTCACATTTAATCATAAATAAGCTACTGTTTTAGTAGTGTTCACATTTAATCATAAATAAGCTACTGTTTTAGTAGTGTTCACATTTAATCATAAATAAGCTACTGTTTTAGTAGTGTTCACATTTAATCATAAATAAGCTACTGTTTTAGTAGTGTTCACATTTAATCATAAATAAGCTACTGTTTTAGTAGTGTTCACATTTAATCATAAATAAGCTACTGTTTTAGTAGTGTTCACATTTAATCATAAATAAGCTACTGTTTTAGTAGTGTTCACATTTAATCATAAATAAGCTACTGTTTTAGTAGTGTTCACATTTAATCATAAATAAGCTACTGTTTTAGTAGTGTTCACATTTAATCATAAATAAGCTACTGTTTTAGTAGTGTTCACATTTAATCATAAATAAGCTACTGTTTTAGTAGTGTTCACATTTAATCATAAATAAGCTACTGTTTTAGTAGTGTTCACATTTAATCATAAATAAGCTACTGTTTTAGTAGTGTTCACATTTAATCATAAATAAGCTACTGTTTTAGTAGTGTTCACATTTAATCATAAATAAGCTACTGTTTTAGTAGTGTTCACATTTAATCATAAATAAGCTACTGTTTTAGTAGTGTTCACATTTAATCATAAATAAGCTACTGTTTTAGTAGTGTTCACATTTAATCATAAATAAGCTACTGTTTTAGTAGTGTTCACATTTAATCATAAATAAGCTACTGTTTTAGTAGTGTTCACATTTAATCATAAATAAGCTACTGTTTTAGTAGTGTTCACATTTAATCATAAATAAGCTACTGTTTTAGTAGTGTTCACATTTAATCATAAATAAGCTACTGTTTTAGTAGTGTTCACATTTAATCATAAATAAGCTACTGTTTTAGTAGTGTTCACATTTAATCATAAATAAGCTACTGTTTTAGTAGTGTTCACATTTAATCATAAATAAGCTACTGTTTTAGTAGTGTTCACATTTAATCATAAATAAGCTACTGTTTTAGTAGTGTTCACATTTAATCATAAATAAGCTACTGTTTTAGTAGTGTTCACATTTAATCATAAATAAGCTACTGTTTTAGTAGTGTTCACATTTAATCATAAATAAGCTACTGTTTTAGTAGTGTTCACATTTAATCATAAATAAGCTACTGTTTTAGTAGTGTTCTTTTAGTAGTGTTCACATTTAATCATAAATAAGCTACTGTTTTAGTAGTGTTCACATTTAATCATAAATAAGCTACTGTTTTAGTAGTGTTCACATTTAATCATAAATAAGCTACTGTTTTAGTAGTGTTCACATTTAATCATAAATAAGCTACTGTTTTAGTAGTGTTCACATTTAATCATAAATAAGCTACTGTTTTAGTAGTGTTCACATTTAATCATAAATAAGCTACTGTTTTAGTAGTGTTCACATTTAATCATAAATAAGCTACTGTTTTAGTAGTGTTCACATTTAATCATAAATAAGCTACTGTTTTAGTAGTGTTCACATTTAATCATAAATAAGCTACTGTTTTAGTAGTGTTCACATTTAATCATAAATAAGCTACTGTTTTAGTAGTGTTCACATTTAATCATAAATAAGCTACTGTTTTAGTAGTGTTCACATTTAATCATAAATAAGCTACTGTTTTAGTAGTGTTCACATTTAATCATAAATAAGCTACTGTTTTAGTAGTGTTCACATTTAATCATAAATAAGCTACTGTTTTAGTAGTGTTCACATTTAATCATAAATAAGCTACTGTTTTAGTAGTGTTCACATTTAATCATAAATAAGCTACTGTTTTAGTAGTGTTCACATTTAATCATAAATAAGCTACTGTTTTAGTAGTGTTCACATTTAATCATAAATAAGCTACTGTTTTAGTAGTGTTCACATTTAATCATAAATAAGCTACTGTTTTAGTAGTGTTCACATTTAATCATAAATAAGCTACTGTTTTAGTAGTGTTCACATTTAATCATAAATAAGCTACTGTTTTAGTAGTGTTCACATTTAATCATAAATAAGCTACTGTTTTAGTAGTGTTCACATTTAATCATAAATAAGCTACTGTTTTAGTAGTGTTCACATTTAATCATAAAGCTACTGTTTTAGTAGTGTTCACATTTAATCATAAATAAGCTACTGTTTTAGTAGTGTTCACATTTAATCATAAATAAGCTACTGTTTTAGTAGTGTTCACATTTAATCATAAATAAGCTACTGTTTTAGTAGTGTTCACATTTAATCATAAATAAGCTACTGTTTTAGTAGTGTTCACATTTAATCATAAATAAGCTACTGTTTTAGTAGTGTTCACATTTAATCATAAATAAGCTACTGTTTTAGTAGTGTTCACATTTAATCATAAATAAACTACTGTTTTAGTAGTGTTCACATTTAATCATAAATAAGCTACTGTTTTAGTAGTGTTCACATTTAATCATAAATAAGCTACTGTTTTAGTAGTGTTCACATTTAATCATAAATAAGCTACTGTTTTAGTAGTGTTCACATTTAATCATAAATAAGCTACTGTTTTAGTAGTGTTCACATTTAATCATAAATAAGCTACTGTTTTAGTAGTGTTCACATTTAATCATAAATAAGCTACTGTTTTAGTAGTGTTCACATTTAATCATAAATAAGCTACTGTTTTAGTAGTGTTCACATTTAATCATAAATAAGCTACTGTTTTAGTAGTGTTCACATTTAATCATAAATAAGCTACTGTTTTAGTAGTGTTCACATTTAATCATAAATAAGCTACTGTTTTAGTAGTGTTCACATTTAATCATAAATAAGCTACTGTTTTAGTAGTGTTCACATTTAATCATAAATAAGCTACTGTTTTAGTAGTGTTCACATTTAATCATAAATAAGCTACTGTTTTAGTAGTGTTCACATTTAATCATAAATAAGCTACTGTTTTAGTAGTGTTCACATTTAATCATAAATAAGCTACTGTTTTAGTAGTGTTCACATTTAATCATAAATAAGCTACTGTTTTAGTAGTGTTCACATTTAATCATAAATAAGCTACTGTTTTAGTAGTGTTCACATTTAATCATAAATAAGCTACTGTTTTAGTAGTGTTTTAGTAGTGTTCACATTTAATCATAAATAAGCTACTGTTTTAGTAGTGTTCACATTTAATCATAAATAAGCTACTGTTTTAGTAGTGTTCACATTTAATCATAAATAAGCTACTGTTTTAGTAGTGTTCACATTTAATCATAAATAAGCTACTGTTTTAGTAGTGTTCACATTTAATCATAAATAAGCTACTGTTTTAGTAGTGTTCACATTTAATCATAAATAAGCTACTGTTTTAGTAGTGTTCACATTTAATCATAAATAAGCTACTGTTTTAGTAGTGTTCACATTTAATCATAAATAAGCTACTGTTTTAGTAGTGTTCACATTTAATCATAAATAAGCTACTGTTTTAGTAGTGTTCACATTTAATCATAAATAAGCTACTGTTTTAGTAGTGTTCACATTTAATCATAAATAAGCTACTGTTTTAGTAGTGTTCACATTTAATCATAAATAAGCTACTGTTTTAGTAGTGTTCACATTTAATCATAAATAAGCTACTGTTTTAGTAGTGTTCACATTTAATCATAAATAAGCTACTGTTTTAGTAGTGTTCACATTTAATCATAAATAAGCTACTGTTTTAGTAGTGTTCACATTTAATCATAAATAAGCTACTGTTTTAGTAGTGTTCACATTTAATCATAAATAAGCTACTGTTTTAGTAGTGTTCACATTTAATCATAAATAAGCTACTGTTTTAGTAGTGTTCACATTTAATCATAAATAAGCTACTGTTTTAGTAGTGTTCACATTTAATCATAAATAAGCTACTGTTTTAGTAGTGTTCACATTTAATCATAAATAAGCTACTGTTTTAGTAGTGTTCACATTTAATCATAAATAAGCTACTGTTTTAGTAGTGTTCACATTTAATCATAAATAAGCTACTGTTTTAGTAGTGTTCACATTTAATCATAAATAAGCTACTGTTTTAGTAGTGTTCACATTTAATCATAAATAAGCTACTGTTTTAGTAGTGTTCACATTTAATCATAAATAAGCTACTGTTTTAGTAGTGTTCACATTTAATCATAAATAAGCTACTGTTTTAGTAGTGTTCACATTTAATCATAAATAAGCTACTGTTTTAGTAGTGTTCACATTTAATCATAAATAAGCTACTGTTTTAGTAGTGTTCACATTTAATCATAAATAAGCTACTGTTTTAGTAGTGTTCACATTTAATCATAAATAAGCTACTGTTTTAGTAGTGTTCACATTTAATCATAAATAAGCTACTGTTTTAGTAGTGTTCACATTTAATCATAAATAAGCTACTGTTTTAGTAGTGTTCACATTTAATCATAAATAAGCTACTGTTTTAGTAGTGTTCACATTTAATCATAAATAAGCTACTGTTTTAGTAGTGTTCACATTTAATCATAAATAAGCTACTGTTTTAGTAGTGTTCACATTTAATCATAAATAAGCTACTGTTTTAGTAGTGTTCACATTTAATCATAAATAAGCTACTGTTTTAGTAGTGTTCACATTTAATCATAAATAAGCTACTGTTTTAGTAGTGTTCACATTTAATCATAAATAAGCTACTGTTTTAGTAGTGTTCACATTTAATCATAAATAAGCTACTGTTTTAGTAGTGTTCACATTTAATCATAAATAAGCTACTGTTTTAGTAGTGTTCACATTTAATCATAAATAAGCTACTGTTTTAGTAGTGTTCACATTTAATCATAAATAAGCTACTGTTTTAGTAGTGTTCACATTTAATCATAAATAAGCTACTGTTTTAGTAGTGTTCACATTTAATCATAAATAAGCTACTGTTTTAGTAGTGTTCACATTTAATCATAAATAAGCTACTGTTTTAGTAGTGTTCACATTTAATCATAAATAAGCTACTGTTTTAGTAGTGTTCACATTTAATCATAAATAAGCTACTGTTTTAGTAGTGTTCACATTTAATCATAAATAAGCTACTGTTTTAGTAGTGTTCACATTTAATCATAAATAAGCTACTGTTTTAGTAGTGTTCACATTTAATCATAAATAAGCTACTGTTTTAGTAGTGTTCACATTTAATCATAAATAAGCTACTGTTTTAGTAGTGTTCACATTTAATCATAAATAAGCTACTGTTTTAGTAGTGTTCACATTTAATCATAAATAAGCTACTGTTTTAGTAGTGTTCACATTTAATCATAAATAAGCTACTGTTTTAGTAGTGTTCACATTTAATCATAAATAAGCTACTGTTTTAGTAGTGTTCACATTTAATCATAAATAAGCTACTGTTTTAGTAGTGTTCACATTTAATCATAAATAAGCTACTGTTTTAGTAGTGTTCACATTTAATCATAAATAAGCTACTGTTTTAGTAGTGTTCACATTTAATCATAAATAAGCTACTGTTTTAGTAGTGTTCACATTTAATCATAAATAAGCTACTGTTTTAGTAGTGTTCACATTTAATCATAAATAAGCTACTGTTTTAGTAGTGTTCACATTTAATCATAAATAAGCTACTGTTTTAGTAGTGTTCACATTTAATCATAAATAAGCTACTGTTTTAGTAGTGTTCACATTTAATCATAAATAAGCTACTGTTTTAGTAGTGTTCACATTTAATCATAAATAAGCTACTGTTTTAGTAGTGTTCACATTTAATCATAAATAAGCTACTGTTTTAGTAGTGTTCACATTTAATCATAAATAAGCTACTGTTTTAGTAGTGTTCACATTTAATCATAAATAAGCTACTGTTTTAGTAGTGTTCACATTTAATCATAAATAAGCTACTGTTTTAGTAGTGTTCACATTTAATCATAAATAAGCTACTGTTTTAGTAGTGTTCACATTTAATCATAAATAAGCTACTGTTTTAGTAGTGTTCACATTTAATCATAAATAAGCTACTGTTTTAGTAGTGTTCACATTTAATCATAAATAAGCTACTGTTTTAGTAGTGTTCACATTTAATCATAAATAAGCTACTGTTTTAGTAGTGTTCACATTTAATCATAAATAAGCTACTGTTTTAGTAGTGTTCACATTTAATCATAAATAAGCTACTGTTTTAGTAGTGTTCACATTTAATCATAAATAAGCTACTGTTTTAGTAGTGTTCACATTTAATCATAAATAAGCTACTGTTTTAGTAGTGTTCACATTTAATCATAAATAAGCTACTGTTTTAGTAGTGTTCACATTTAATCATAAATAAGCTACTGTTTTAGTAGTGTTCACATTTAATCATAAATAAGCTACTGTTTTAGTAGTGTTCACATTTAATCATAAATAAGCTACTGTTTTAGTAGTGTTCACATTTAATCATAAATAAGCTACTGTTTTAGTAGTGTTCACATTTAATCATAAATAAGCTACTGTTTTAGTAGTGTTCACATTTAATCATAAATAAGCTACTGTTTTAGTAGTGTTCACATTTAATCATAAATAAGCTACTGTTTTAGTAGTGTTCACATTTAATCATAAATAAGCTACTGTTTTAGTAGTGTTCACATTTAATCATAAATAAGCTACTGTTTTAGTAGTGTTCACATTTAATCATAAATAAGCTACTGTTTTAGTAGTGTTCACATTTAATCATAAATAAGCTACTGTTTTAGTAGTGTTCACATTTAATCATAAATAAGCTACTGTTTTAGTAGTGTTCACATTTAATCATAAATAAGCTACTGTTTTAGTAGTGTTCACATTTAATCATAAATAAGCTACTGTTTTAGTAGTGTTCACATTTAATCATAAATAAGCTACTGTTTTAGTAGTGTTCACATTTAATCATAAATAAGCTACTGTTTTAGTAGTGTTCACATTTAATCATAAATAAGCTACTGTTTTAGTAGTGTTCACATTTAATCATAAATAAGCTACTGTTTTAGTAGTGTTCACATTTAATCATAAATAAGCTACTGTTTTAGTAGTGTTCACATTTAATCATAAATAAGCTACTGTTTTAGTAGTGTTCACATTTAATCATAAATAAGCTACTGTTTTAGTAGTGTTCACATTTAATCATAAATAAGCTACTGTTTTAGTAGTGTTCACATTTAATCATAAATAAGCTACTGTTTTAGTAGTGTTCACATTTAATCATAAATAAGCTACTGTTTTAGTAGTGTTCACATTTAATCATAAATAAGCTACTGTTTTAGTAGTGTTCACATTTAATCATAAATAAGCTACTGTTTTAGTAGTGTTCACATTTAATCATAAATAAGCTACTGTTTTAGTAGTGTTCACATTTAATCATAAATAAGCTACTGTTTTAGTAGTGTTCACATTTAATCATAAATAAGCTACTGTTTTAGTAGTGTTCACATTTAATCATAAATAAGCTACTGTTTTAGTAGTGTTCACATTTAATCATAAATAAGCTACTGTTTTAGTAGTGTTCACATTTAATCATAAATAAGCTACTGTTTTAGTAGTGTTCACATTTAATCATAAATAAGCTACTGTTTTAGTAGTGTTCACATTTAATCATAAATAAGCTACTGTTTTAGTAGTGTTCACATTTAATCATAAATAAGCTACTGTTTTAGTAGTGTTCACATTTAATCATAAATAAGCTACTGTTTTAGTAGTGTTCACATTTAATCATAAATAAGCTACTGTTTTAGTAGTGTTCACATTTAATCATAAATAAGCTACTGTTTTAGTAGTGTTCACATTTAATCATAAATAAGCTACTGTTTTAGTAGTGTTCACATTTAATCATAAATAAGCTACTGTTTTAGTAGTGTTCACATTTAATCATAAATAAGCTACTGTTTTAGTAGTGTTCACATTTAATCATAAATAAGCTACTGTTTTAGTAGTGTTCACATTTAATCATAAATAAGCTACTGTTTTAGTAGTGTTCACATTTAATCATAAATAAGCTACTGTTTTAGTAGTGTTCACATTTAATCATAAATAAGCTACTGTTTTAGTAGTGTTCACATTTAATCATAAATAAGCTACTGTTTTAGTAGTGTTCACATTTAATCATAAATAAGCTACTGTTTTAGTAGTGTTCACATTTAATCATAAATAACTACTGTTTTAGTAGTGTTCACATTTAATCATAAATAAGCTACTGTTTTAGTAGTGTTCACATTTAATCATAAATAAGCTACTGTTTTAGTAGTGTTCACATTTAATCATAAATAAGCTACTGTTTTAGTAGTGTTCACATTTAATCATAAATAAGCTACTGTTTTAGTAGTGTTCACATTTAATCATAAATAAGCTACTGTTTTAGTAGTGTTCACATTTAATCATAAATAAGCTACTGTTTTAGTAGTGTTCACATTTAATCATAAATAAGCTACTGTTTTAGTAGTGTTCACATTTAATCATAAATAAGCTACTGTTTTAGTAGTGTTCACATTTAATCATAAATAAGCTACTGTTTTAGTAGTGTTCACATTTAATCATAAATAAGCTACTGTTTTAGTAGTGTTCACATTTAATCATAAATAAGCTACTGTTTTAGTAGTGTTCACTAGCTTAAGGAAATGGCTATTGGAACGCTGAAGCATATGTCTAATACCCTCGCAGACCTGGCATGGCCAGGTGGGTTAAGGCGTTCGACTCATAATTCTCGTCGCACCAAATATGCTCGCCCTTTCAGCCGTTGGGGCGTTATAATGTTACGGTCAATCCCACTATTCGTTAGTAACAGAGTAGCTCAAGAGTTGGCGGAGGGTGGTGATGACTAGCTGTCTTACACTGCTAAATTAGGGACGACTAGCGCAGATAGCCCTCGTGTAGCTTTGCGCAAAATTCCAAAACAAACAAACAAACTAATACCCTCACAATAGTTTAAGGAAATGGTTATTAGATAGCATATGTCTAATACCTTCACTCTCTCCTGATAATATGTTTTTCATTATCTTTATTGTTTTCAAGAAAGATGTTGCTTTTTTTCTAGAGGATTCGACGATAGGTACAAAATGCTGACAATGGGTTTTTTGAACATGAAAATAGCACTACTCATAGATTCACTACGTATTCCTGTACTACACTACTGAAACTGGAACTGATGTTGATACGCAATTGGAAGAAGTGCGATAATACAGCGAGATATCGTAGCTACTAACTTCCTTCTGAAAAGAGGGTCAACATTTCGCCATTAAAGTTAAAACATTAATTACAAAACTATTTGTATAACCTTATCCTTTTTTTCAGCTGAAAATTTAACCTGATTTGCGATGCAGGCAAATTGGAACTTTTATATTTTCCATTCGCAACACAAATAATTTGTGATAAATTCATCCGGTTCATGAGACTAAATCTTCACAAATTGACGCAGAAGCAGAGACTAAAATAATTTACAGTCAACGTATATTTTACATTATACATCTGTCAAGAATTAGGAAACTATGCTTGTTGATTTTCATGGCAAAATTCATAATAATGTAAGTAATATGACTGAAAAATGGTTTACAAGAGTGGATAAGGGATGTTGAACAGTATCCGAATCTGTAGCCCTCTGATCGAATTTTCTTAACCTTGTTGGAACGTCTGAAGTGAGATCTTCTGTTAATGTGTTCTGGTTTTTGTTTTCTTTCTACGAACATTATTTAATTTCCTTTTGGCTCCAGCAGATCGTTAGGAAATTCTAACAAGATATCTGAAAGATAAAGAATTTGTATATTGAAACACTTTCTGACACCAGAAGGTCCACCAGAACAAATGCTGTGAGTATTTTACACGACCCAGAAATTGTTGCTGACAAGTCACGTGATACAATACGAAGCGTCAAGCCTTGCTTCACGACAGGAATAATTCTAAAAATGAATCGTGACACGAGTTTGGAAGGTAGTTTTGGGCTATTTCAATGTAACAAATACATCCACTAAAGGTTAAGGCAGAAATGATCAGTGATATATCACTTTATAAGTTATTAATAAGAGCATATAATATGACAAACAACGCTGGTTATTATGAATGTACAGTAATGGAACTAATTTCTCAATACACCCACACATATCGAAGCGAAAGTGGAATAGGTATACAGAAATAAAAGATGTTTTTCGATGATATAAAACTGATCAGCCAGCAAAAGATAAGTTTCGAAATGAAACACATTACGTTATAAAGGATTCACTTCTTAAAGTTTTGTTACGTCACCACAAAACACGTGTAAACTTTGCAAGCAGAAGCTGAACTTTTTTTTTTTTTTACAGTTTCAGATATTTTCGGAACTGAAATCCGGAAAGCTGCTTATATACTTAACTTCGTAAAGACATAAAATTTATTTTTCCTGACGAATTCCTGCAGTTTGGTTAGTTTGTTAAGCAAGAAAACAAAAGTTTTGCTATAAAATTATATACATACATCAATATATTAGGTTTTTGAAAGCCATCAATTCAAGAAATAATTTACAATGTTGAAAGTGAATTGTCGTTCTATTTAACGTTACCTACAGTTAGCTTCGAAAATGAAAAATCCGTTTCTACAGCGAGACGCATAAACGATAATGAAGATCAAATAACAAAAATCAAGTCATCCCTCAGTTGTGACTAATAAATTTGGAACTAGATCAAAAGCTTTTGTCTGAAAGCAGACCATTTGCTAAGCAAAAATAACAAAGGTAAAGCTGGAGCTCACACAGTAACTGTTATACTGGAACATGGTATGATCCTTTTTGCTGATTTGCTTAATTATTGTCGTTCACAAAACTTGCGTGCCTTATATTAAACGTACGTCATCATATATACATATTGTAGATTTTTTTCTTTACCGTAACCCGAAGCTTCACAAGAGCTACTTGTGCTTCCTTTCAATCGCAATTTGAGCCCCTATTTTTAGTATGAACGTTCCAAACCCTAGAAATCCTTATTTTATTTTAAAGCTGCAAAATGTCCATGTAATTGCACTTTTTTATTATTATTACTTTTTCTGGCCCGAAGTGCTCAGGGCGCGCGACTGAAAATCTGAAGTTCGCGAGATCGAATCGTAGTCATTCCAAACATGTTCTTCCTGTCATCAGTGAGGGCGTTCTAATTTGACAGCCAACCACACTATTCGTTAGTGAGAGTGTAGTCTACTAATTAGCAATGGGTGGTGATGACTGGCTGCCTTCCCTGTAGTCTTACACTGCTAAATTAAGGATGGCTAGCGCAGATAGTCCACGAGTAGCTTTGAGCGAAATTCTAATCAAGCCAAACCAAACCTTTCTTCATTCTTTAGGGAGAACTGAAAAGGAAATTCTTCCTTGATAAGAGAATTTCAATTATTAACACTACAAGTAACAAAAGTTATTGTCTGTATTAAGTGATTTGTATTAAGTATTTGTGTTAAGTAATTTTTTTTTATTTTTTTAAAAATTAATGCACAAACTTTCGGCTTAATCAACTAAGCCTTCTACAGGTGCGAAGTGTTTAATAATTAACAGGATCTAATGGAATAATTCTGATCGAAAGTTGCCTAGCAACATCGAAAAAGTAAGAACGTGCCTTAAGGTTTTTTTATAAAAAATAAAACTGAAGTCTGATAAGCTGAAATGAAATCATGTTACAAGGTCAAGAAATATAGCAAGCAATATTGTAATTGTCGTTTGTTTCGCCAGAAGATAAAATCAACAAATAATCATAATAAAATTAGGTTATTTTAATCACACCATTGGAGTCAGTGCATGGTTTGATTTCTTTAATGAAAGGTATCCAGCAAGTATAAAGAGAGTATCTATGGTTTTGGTTTAAACCTGTAGAAGAACCACAATCATGTCCTGCTTCTTCAATTTTTCTCTTTTAGTTACCACAGTCCTTGGCAATAATTTTTATATTCTTGAGGACAACGTTGTAGTTTTCCTCTCTAGAGTGCAACACAACAGCTGAAACGTCTGTTATTATTGTTGTTGTTTTCATTGACGTTTACTTATTATTTCTGGAAGTAAGGATACACAAGCATGCGTGTGTCCGTTTTCAGTGTTGTTATCTCTAATAGCTTTACAACTTACACAATGGATAAGAAATGACCTTTTAAAATTTACAAAAAATATATCTTATTATTTTCGTATAAACATAAGTAATATTATAGTTTATGTAATTAATACTTCAAAGGTTTTACTGTTGTTCTTGATGTGAGTTACTGTCAGAAAGTAACCATAAAGTATGTTTTGTTTTAAATATTACTCAGAGTTGCTTTCATTTCCAATCCAGAGTCTTAAATAAAACTCGCTAACATAAAATGTAAATATTCTTGCCAAAAGAAATAATCAATATACAAACAACTTCACACTCCAAATGTCAATATACAAACAACTTCACACTCCAAATGCCAATGTACAAACAACTTTACTTTCAAATTGTCAATTTTTTTTTGTTTTTAGGTTGTTTAGAATTATGCACAAACCTACAAATGGTCTACGTGTAGTCTACCCACTACGGGTATCGAAAGCCGGTTTCTAGAGCTTTAAATCCGCAGACATACCATTGTATCACTAGAGGGCTTAAATGTCAATGTACAAACAATTTTATATTCTAAATGTCAATCTACAAACAATTATACATCCTAAATGTCAACGGACAAAAATTTTTACATTCTAAATGTCAACGGACAAACAATTTTACATTCTAAATGTCAATGGACAAACAATTTTATACTCTAGGCATTCGACTCGTAATCTGAGGGTCACGGGTTCAAATTACGGTTGCACCAAACATGCTCGCCCTTTCAGCCGTGGAGAAGTTATAATGTTACGATTAATCCCACTATTCGTTGGTGAAAGAGTAGCCCAAGAGTTGGCGGTGAGTGGTGATGACTAGCTGTTTTCCCTCTAGTCTTACACTGCTAAATTAGGGACGGCTAGCGCAGACAGCCCTCGAGTAGCTTTGCGTGAGATTCAAAACAAATAAACAATTTAGTTTCTACACAACTACTGCAGTTACATGGAATATAAGTTAGTAACTTAAATGTCCATCTTCTATGGGTTTGTAATGATAACATTGCTGTGCTTGAATACTGTGTCAATTATTTATCATTATTAGGTAGAAGCTTAATGAACTGCTTTTAGAAGCATCTGTTAGACCGAACTTCTGAAACTGTTAGAACTCAGGCGTGTCTTAATTGAGAGTTTGTTTGTTTTGTTTTTAAATTTCTAGTAAAGCTGCACGAGGGCTATCTGCGTTAGCCATCCCTAATTTAGCAGTTTAGGACTAGAGAAAAGGCAACTAGTCTCCACCACTCAGTGCCAACTCTTGGGCTACTCTTTTACCAACGAATAGTGGGATTGATCGTTACATTATAATATCCTTATGGCTGAAAGGGCGGGCATGTTTAGTGTGAAGTGGATTTGAACTCGCGACTCTCAAGAAGCATATAAAAACCTCTGAAAGCTAGAGGGTCACTCCGTAGAGGTCAGACCTCCTTCATGTAGGGTTGATCATATTCGGCTGTCACAAAATTTGAAAATAAATCCGCATGTCCGTCGCTATAAATGGACATAAACCATTGTTGGTAAGGCAATGAGGAATAATATTCCATATATGTCCACCAAATTTCATCAAAATATCTATTTTGACTGAGTTATATAGCAAAATTTGTGTGAGAAATCAGTCCCAGTGATAACAGCAATTTTTTTTTGATTTTCGTGACCTTTTTTGTAATCTTGACGCACCAAAAACTAATCACTGCTAAATTGGATTACAGTCCAAATATATACCAACTTTTGTCCAAATCCACTCAGCCATTTTTAAGAAATCTTCTTGACAAATACAGACACACGGGTGTAGTGAGATAAAAATGCATCTGGAAAACATTGTTACCTGTCTGACGCTCAAACAAAACACATTCTATTCTGAAGTTTGTTTAAAAACTATAATAAACTTATATATTTCACAAACTCCTACCTACAAACGAGTATTCTCTCGCCCGATACCATAAACCCTACCAATATAATATTTGTGTACCACAAACCACCTATCTTTATAATATCTATATTCTGGTATAACCTTACCCACTGATTCGCAAACTGTGATACATGGAGCTAGTGTCAGTAGTACACGACACAATTAATGTAAATAATATCATCAAATCTGCAATAAGCCCTATCTGAGCCTTTCCACGATAGTACCATTTACTTGGCCCGGCATAGCCAGGTGGATAAGGCAATCGAGTCATAATCCGAGGGTCGCATGTTCGAATCCCTGTCGCACCAAACATACTCGCACTTTTCAGACGTATCGGCGCTATAACGTGACGCTCAATCCCACTATTTGTTGGTAAAACAGTAACCAAAGAGTTTGCGGTCACTGGTGATGACTAGCTGCCTTTCCTCTAGTCTTACACTGCTAAATTAAGGACGGCTAGTGCAGATAGCCCTCGTGTAGCTTTGCTTGAAATTCAAAAACAAACAAACAAACTAATTACCTTACTTATAAACTCACCCTCTACCTATATAAGTTGGTCAGTGTTTTCTTCTCTTTAAATTCACAAAAATTGTACCACATAGTCTTCAATCGTTTCAGAAAAACCAATCGCATCTTTCGCCATTAATGGGTAAGTGTTAAATGCATGAATTTTTATTACCAGGTTTTCATCTTCTTTTAATTAGTCCTGGGTTTGTAATTTTAAAAAAATTAAACAAAAACGGTGATACGTGACCCTGAAACGTTTGAGAACCACTGCACTAACCCAATACCGCATATATTTGAAATTACGTTACCAATTCATAAAATTTACCATGACCAAATTTGGAAGAGATGCTGCTAACTTTAACTTTAAAACCGAAATGAAGCAGTAATATGCAACAACACTAATATCTCATGATGTCACGTCTTAACCGAGATCAGGGTGGTACTTTAAGTGATTGTGCTACAAAATATAATGTCATTCCAATTCGAAAAAAAACACACAAATCAAAAGACAAATACACCCCTCACTTTGACTTCTTATTTAACAGCTGATTATATTACAATCTAACTTACTCAGAAGGCTGTTGACCCACCAAGGGTCGTCTTTCATCGTGTAAAACTCTTGCAATATTAAAGTGTGCTCTCATCCTTGGTCTGAAACACGGGGTAGCTGCCCTCTGATAATCACGTCTCACAACAAGAGTGCAGCAAACCGCACAAAAAAGGGGATTAGTTCTAATTGGCTAATGTTCAAAAAGAAAGAGAACATAAAACAGTTTTCTCACCATGCCTTGTCTCACTATTTTCTATAACTTCAGTTGCTTATCACAGTCTCACAGATACTATCAAACTGGAAAACAACTGGACCTCTCCAGGCATAGACTGACATAGTACATCTGTCACATCTTTTAAAGGAAAGGGATTTTTATATCACAAAGACTTACCTCAAGTAAATTGGAACATTCTAAATGTATTTTCGATGTTGTTGTTGTTTTTGTTGTTGATGATTAAACTAATTATTATCTGTTGTTCCCACATAAACTTCCATATATATGAATGAACGTTATCAATCGTCTAAAACTGATTCAGTAACGAGAAACAATGTTTTATCATTCGTCTAAAATTGATTCAGGGTTAAAACAGTACCGTTAAACAACGTTTCGCCAGTTTTACTGTACATCACTACATAAAACGAACATACATAAATACTTATGCACAAAGAAACATGACAAGGAACATTTAGATTGGTTTCAAAATTAAAGTATATACGAAACCTAACTGAGAGTGATAGAAAAAAACGTGTTTTCTGTTTTAACTCCCTCAGTGAAAAAGGTAAAGATAACAGGATAACAAACCATTTTGACAAAGATCCGAATCAAAGACCTGCTGTTACACTTTATATTACATGTGACTGTTTAACAAAGCAATTTGGTAAAGACCAGAAACAACAAATTGCTGCAGCCTAGTGAGAAACATTTCATTTGGAAAATTAGTTTTTAAACATTTCACACGTGTTTAAGTTTTTCAACTCTTTAAACAATCCACTGCACCGAGAAAAAACAAACTCTACGTTAATAAAGGTTTTTACTAAACACTAATATATTATATTAAAGGTAGTGTTTAGCTGGGTTTTTAAAGCTAGTTAGTCCCTCATTGGGACAGCGCTGAGTTTACGAACTTACGACGCTGAAATTCAGAGTTCGTTTCTCCGCAGTGTTTACAGGAAATAACCCAATGTTGCTTTGTTGTAAAAGACAAATAAAAATTTATTTTATCATAGTGTTAGAATAAAAAAAATGACAAAGAAACAAACCTCATTAAGAGTATAATTGGATGAATGTATTTAAAGATACGCTGTTTTTGTTGTTGTTTTTGTATTTCATCGACTTTAATGAAAACGGAACAAATTTTGAGATATAAATTTATAAAGTCTAATGACAACAAAAAATAATGAGACTGTTTCGTACAAAGACCTTATGGGCATAGTCGTTTCTAATTTTGAATTAAGAGTCTAGACTCTAATAAAAAAAACAGCTTATCAACAACATTCATAGTAACACCTGAGCTGATCTTATCTCACCCTATACTGAGATATGCCCGACACTCTTATAGCATAACCACGATCCTCAAAGTGTGGAAAGAGCGATTTTTGCAACGGGAGGCGAACCATGGATCTTTGTATTTAAAGTCTGACCATAATAGCCATTAAGCCGCACCAGGCCATACAATAAAATAAGAAAAGCTCCAAAATTTTAAGCGCCCCCAAGACCAACACCGTGTATAACAAATATAATACTGATACAAAAAAAAGTGTTGAATTGTATCATGTACTATACCTTCTGTACAGTTTATTAGAGGGAGGAACCTCACAAACTGTTAGTCAGTTTTATTCAGTATAGAATAACCTAAAATGTGTTAATATAATTCACTTGAAATAGGAAATCGTCTATGTATTGTAAAGCAATATACTTTGAATCAACTGACTAAGGTTGTTTGATTGTAATCAGAAACAAAGCTACACAATGGGCTATCTGTGCTTTGCCTGCCACAGGTATCGATATCCGATTTCTAACGATATAAGTCCGCAAACACACCGCTGTGTCACTTCGGGTAGGGAGGTTCCTTAAAATATCTCAGAAGTAATACTGCTCACATGGGCCTTTTGTTTGTTTATTGACTGCAAATGTTAAATCTAGTAGTTACATCGAGTATATTTGTATATAAAATAGTTTGACATAAATTTATACGTGTAAAGTACATAAGATTTAATCATTTCACTTTTATAATATGTCAGTGGTAAAAGTTCTTTGTAACTTGATCATCACATTCAAAATTCAGCTTTACACGTTCTGTTTTGTTACTTCATGTTTAACAAGCTGTAATACCCAAACTTAAAGTATGTTTAAACAATTGTACAGTTTCTATATCTTACACGTTTATTCGCTCATTGTAGATACTTAACTTTCATCTAAATCAAAGTAAACTCGTTTGAAACACGTGTGTAAGGTGCTTGATCTATTCTCTTCTTATTACAAACAATCCATAATTGCAACGAGTTTGGTAATGCAGAAAATAAAATAGCGTTATTTCAAGAGGTTTAGTACAGTAGAATAAATTAGATGTATTAATGTAACTTATTCATCAAACAGCTGTATGAATATACGATGTTTGTGTTAAGCGCTACAACGAGCACAATGTTGTTGTATTAACTATGGTATTTATTCTTTGAAATCTACCTAATTAAGTGACATTTGGCAAAACCAATAATAGAATGTACCTCGTGATTTGTTAACTCAAAATCCTGATAAAAACCCGAACATATTTTGAGTATTTTTCTCAGTTTGTCCCAGCAGAATTTCTGTGTGTAATTTATCTTATTTTATATCTGTTTCATCTGCTTATCGTATTTTGTGTTGTGGTTTTTAACTGATTCATTCTTACTTCCATTGCTGTTGTATTTTCCAAGTTGATGTCCTTCATAACTAAAGAATTACATTTTGTATTTAATGAAACAGTTTATGATCACGTTATTACGGAATCCAAACTTGCACCTACTATGGTTAATGAATTTTTGAGTTTTCATGAATTGTATTGGTTGAAAGAATGTCCTATTGCAATTCATGAAATGTATTGGTTGAAAGAATGTCCTATTGCAATATAAGAAATGTATTAGTTGAAAAGTTGAAGTAATGTCCTATTGCAGTTGTACTCAAACTTTCTTGTTCTCGAACCATCTGAACTAATTTTATCTCTACGAACCACAGTTACAACATTGTATCATGTTGCTGATCTTTTTCTGTAATTATACATCCTTTCTTGGACTATCTACTATGGACCTTCAGTGGTACACGTACCAGAAACTGAGAACCTATATTCTGTTGAATTTAAACGTATTAATTAAAAAAGACGTCTACAGTAAATGAGGCATTAACCCTTTTGAGGTCATAAGGTCCAGCGAACGATTATTGTAAGTTCAAAATCCAAACATAAAAAGCATAACAGAACGTGGAAAAGAACCTACTATACTATTTTAAGTACTTTAATATAACTTAACAAGAACGTATATCATAAATTAATCCTTTTAAGAAATCAAAACAAAAACATATTCCTGGGAAATTTAAGAATTCGCCAAGTATCAAACGACATTTTCAATCAAGTGTATTACTTCTATCATTAACAATAAACTTGTGCTTGACAACCACATGTTGGAAAGTATAGCAGTGATGTGTTTCTAAGCCGATATTAAAATACCAAATTTTCCAATCTGTAAACTGTTTTACCACATATCAATCCACGCTAACATTCTTTTGAACATAATCAAATGGTTTTACCTAAAACATTATTTTAACTAAAATTCGCGTACGAACTTAGTTATTTGAGTTTGTTTTACTTAAGCTTTTAAGAAAAATTCATGTTAAGTTGTAACGCTTAAATATGGTTTCCTAACAAAAAGCATGTGGTGACATTTAACTGTTCTGAAAATTCCACAAAAGAAATAATCACCTTTTCTCCTGCCCACTTTAGGCCGAGTGTCGTAATCTTTTTCTAAACAACTACTGCACTATACAGTAAATTAAAGATATATATATCAGTTTGTTTTGTAACTTTGGAACTATAATTATTTTACTGTTCCTTCCGATGAAAAAAAGAAAGTAAAATAATTAAAACTATGAACAAAGTCGCTTCAGGAACACACTTTATGTTATACAGATGTAATAACTATAGATGTGTTTCAATATACTTCCTTGGATAGAATGCTCACATCCAACGTGGTTTAAGCAAAACACCTCTTTCGAATTTATTCTCTACTATTAATAATTTTACGATTCAGTATACTTGTTTGTTTATGATGAAGTACAAGGTTAAACAGTTGACTGTCCGTGCTATGCCAACCACAAATAGCGAAACACAAGATTTAATTTATAATTTAGCGATACTTTGTATATTAATAGTCCTCGGCTTGTGTTATCACGTTTACCATCTACAGTCATACAAACGTAAATTATCGCATTTTATATGAAACTATACATTTTTCACTCTTCACAAACATTGGTAATATCGATGTTATTTATTTACAGATGTCACAACGTTTGTTTTAGTTCGATTTTAACCAATCATCTTTTTCATAATTACTTATTCACAGGTAAATACGTGATCTCAGAAAATATTTACCTGCAAAGCAAATGTTCTTAGATACATTAACTCTGATCAGTATGTTCCCATAACTATTAAAATATAGCTACAAAACTTGTATTAAAGCTTTGTCCGTTATCTTTACCGTCTAAAGATACATTGAAATCTTTAAAGATAAATTACTTGAAAATACAGTTATTTCGTTCAAAATAAAGTAAAAATTGAACTGTTTTTCGTAAGTTGCGAAATCCTACCGCCCAAGATTTGTTAGAGTTTTATCTTAAATTACTTAAAGAAGTTTGGTTTCAAATAATGATAATTTCAGCCCAGTGACGAGCTTCTTGTTTAATTTCTAAAATTTACTAATGATAAAGACCATCATAAGAACACTGAATTTACTAATGATAAAGACCATTCTAAGAACAGCTCTGAATTTACTAATGATAAAGACCATCATAAGAGCTCTGAAAAGATAAAGACCATCCTAAGATCAGCTGTGTAATCTCGCAGTAAGAGTAGAACTTAAAGTTGGAGGAAAGGTTTAATTAACTCAGTGTAGCTGTAAGTGAAGAGTTTGTGTATAAAGAAG
This sequence comes from Tachypleus tridentatus, assembly GCF_004210375.1. NCBI lineage: Eukaryota > Metazoa > Arthropoda > Merostomata > Xiphosura > Limulidae > Tachypleus > Tachypleus tridentatus. The sequence goes on along the minus strand of NC_134837.1, from coordinate 176,265,493 downwards.
ATGTAAACAGTTGATACAAAACGTGATGAAACTCATTTTATAACAAAACAATCGGACACAAACACACTAAGTTAAGAAAACGTTTTCATCTTGTAATTAAGCACAAAGTTCCACAATGTGCCATCTGTGCTCAACCCAACTAGGGTATCGAAACTCAGTGTTTAGCAGCGTGAGTCCGCAGACATGCCGCTGTACCACTGGGGTAAGAACGTTTTAATCACTGTGTTTCAGTTTGAATAGTTTTATGGCAGCAATTTTTAGGAACCTAATTAAAATTTTAGATATTGTTTTGTCTAAAATCAGACCTACTAGTAATTTGTTAAACACAAAAATAAACAAACCGAATCGTTTTAAAAAGAAATATTTCAGTTATTGTATCATAAGTTATGTCATACATGATTATTTATGCAAAAACAATATCCCTTAGTAGCTCATATGTGATGTACCAGCCAATATCTTTAGGGTTAAATTATAGGTTTAAATAGATATCATATGCCACGACTCACGTTCGTTGAAATCATAATTTCACTATTCTTAAAAAGAGTATGTTATCGTAAAGATGACCGCATGCAATGAGAGGTTGGAAATGTAATCAAGAGTAATTCCAAAATGCCATATGTGAGTGTGATGTACTGTACATTAAAATTAATTCAAGGTCAAAAGTCAATGGTGAATAGAACCTTGACCTTGTACAATAAAGTTATTCTCGCTTGATTGGTGGAAGTTGTCAAAATAAATAAATAATAATGTAACTGTGGGCTTTTATTTTGAAGTTATGAATTATTGAAAAGACAGCTAATCAATACCACCCACCACCATATTTAGAATGTTCAAAAACTGATTCAGTAATTGTGAGGTCTATTTTAAAACTTACTACTAAAAAAAAGATATTCTAAAACAATTTTGAATTTTCATGAGAAGAACAGACCTAATTTAGAATTTAATGTTGACCAAAAGAAAGTCCAACCTTTCCAAAGCGCTCGGTTTATAAGGTTTCTTATTCTTGTTTTTAATTGATTTTCTGAACCTACATGTTTTCTAACATCATATTTATGTGTCATTATGTATTAATAGATATATCTTAAGAGTTGAAACTTGGAGCAGGAAAACATTTCAACCTGAAGTTTTACAAACTTAAATTCAAATGTTTGTAATTTAACATTATAAAACGGTAAAATTATGTCTGAATTAAACTGCTATACATTAGACATAATGCTTACAATTTAAATGTAACATTTTTTATCGTCTAGTGCTGTTATGCTAGACTAAAATTTTGGGTTGAAATTTGCTACACCTGGTTTTACATTGAACAACAGACAAAAATATCAAAACACATCATATGTCAATAACATATTTTCTGAGTTTCTAAGATTTCTTTCTTGTATCCACCTACCCATAATACAAACGATTGTCTTATTACTATAACAAGAAATTATTTAACCAATTAATAAACAAATTCAAATTTCACACTAAAACTAAAATAGCCAAAACAAGAAAAGATTTTCACTCCAATCAAAACTTAACTTCATAAAATTCAACAGTTCTTTTAACAATTGCTAAAATAATTTTATTTTTTTAAAACACAGCATAGTTAAATTATCAAATTGAAAATGTACTGTCCGTAATTCATGTGTAGAACGTCTACCATTGGCACAGCGAAAAGTGTGCAAACTTACAACACCTTAGCAACCACTTTTCGATATCTATGGCGGGTAGAGCACAGATAGCCTATGAACCATAACATTATAACGCCCCCACGGCTAAAAGGAAGAGTATGTTTGGTGCGACGAGGACTCGAACACGCGATATTCAGATTACGAGTCGAACGTCTTAACCCACTTGGCCATGCCGGGCCTTGCTATGTATGGAAAGTATAAAAATGCACACAGATTTATGTTATCGCTGTTAGATGGAGCTTTATATTATAGTCCGCGCGTGATCATACACGTTTACTCTTTGTTTTCTTGTTGTTTACGCGGAAAATTTAACACTTTGAAGTTTGAAATATATATCCTAGATTAGATTAATAATAACTGCTGTTTAATAAAGATTTTTTTTACTTCAATAACATTAAAATTATTATTGTTTGTTCAGAATTATCAAATATTAAATGCAATAAAGAACACTTTTTTCATTATGTAATATAATGTTCGTAGGTTACTAATTCATAATTAATTAATAACTAGCGAAATTACGAGGCTTCGCTCAGTTTATTAGGTTGATATACTTTAGATGTTTATGTATGTGTATTCTGAACTCATTTTAACAATATAGTATAACATACATACCTTTGTTGCTAAGCAATATGACACTAAAGCAATTGTTATCAAAATGTTCTGGCTTTTCTATATATTAGAAGTTGATACGTAAGGAACCATTTCTTTTCTATATGGTTTTTCGTTAGCTTGCTTTATTAAAAAGATGCGCACGGATGTGGATAAGATAAGTAATACCCAGATACACATACTCAATATAGATGCAAAATTTCAGGTGTTTAGGTTCTTTACCCTTGGAAATATGGCGGTCACATATAATTTTCTATGTGTTTTTTTTTCTTATCTTGCCTTACAAAAAATGCGTATACACGTGAGTAAGTAATAATACCCAGGTGCACATCCTCATGGTCCTTTTAGTACGTGTGCAAAATTTTAGTTTTCTAAGCGCTAAGGTTTCTTGGAGTTATACAGGTCACACACAGAAATGTCCTGTAGTTACTTATAGTCGTTTTTGTTGTTTTGAATCAACCACAAAGCTACACAATGGGCTATCTGTGCTCTCCCACCACAGATATGGAAACCCGGATTTTAGCGTTGTAAGTTATTATTTATAGATTAAATAACAGTTGACTGTAAAATTGTATTTGTGAATGTAGCTTTTCCATAGAAAAACAAAAGAAATATTTTTTCTCAACATTACGATTGTAAAAGAAGAAATTAAACATTAGTAATTTTGTATTTAATTTCAATGCAGAATAATTTCCTTGATTTAGTTTTTGCTTTCATTTAAATACAGAATTAAATATGTGCATGTTTCCAATACGTTTTCGCTTATATACGTTCATAAAAACTTTCTCCTTGCTGTTCATTTATGGAGGAGGAGAGGAAGGTTACGTGGTTTCTGAAGGTTTCAAGTTTCAGATGCTTATTGTTGCAAAATCCCACTCTACATTTGGAGTCGTGAGTGCGTTATAAGAGTTACAGTTATTAAAACTCATTATTCAATCGCACAAGAGTAGTTCAGGTGTTGGCGGTTGCAGTTATCCTGGTCTATCAGCTCAGAATGGAGAATAGTTATGCTTACATAGTCCTTTGTTATTTTTGCATAAAAAAATCCGAGACAAACAAGTCAGCTGGTCATTTTATGAAAAAAGAAATACGTGCATAAACTTCCTATTCGTAATTAAAATAAAACGTCATTCCGTGTTACTCCATTCGAATCATACATATGTATATATACACACACAGGTGGCCCAAAATACGTATCCACATTTCGAATGCTCATGTGACTATAATAAATGAGCCTACAAACCAATAAAACATCTTTATTAATATTTGATACAATGAATTAACTATACATCTGAGATACTCAGACTTGGTTCTACCGACATTCAAACAATCATGACATCTACGACGGAATGCCTAACATGCTGCTACACTCTGACCCCGATATGAAACATTTGTGATCCTTTCCTTTAATTCGTCAATGATTTTTGGGTTTATTCTTATACGTTTTCCAGTATTATCTGAAACAAAAATGAAAGTTTTAGTATCAATTTACAGAAGTTGCATAACTTAAAGGATAGGTATATTTTTGGGACCACCCTGTATGCATTGTTTTTCTTTGTAGCACAATAGGCATGCCACGACCTGAAAATTAGGGCATTCGACTTGCAACCTTCAGGTTCGTGAGTTCGAATCTAGTTATCGGACATACTTTCCTTTACAGTCGTGGGAGTGTTAGGATGTAATGGCTAATCCAACTTTTTATGGCGAAAGAGTAAGTAGTCCAAAAATTAACGGTGGGAGATGTTGACTAGTTGCCTTCTCTCTAGTGTGTCATTTCTAAGTTAGGTGACGCTAGCGCAGACAGCCCTTAAGTAAATACTTATGAAATTCAATAAACATAAGTTTTAAGATTAACGTCATTCTCATGTAGTTCGTCATTAAAGTAGTACAAAATCTAGTATTTATTATTACAACGTTGTATTACAACGCTATAAACTGGGTTTCGATACCCATGGTCGGCAGAGCACAGTTAGCCCATTGTGTAACTCTGTGCGTGACTACAAACAGACACAATGTTATAGAAGAAATATGAAAGATCTTTAAATGAATCTTAAATTAGATCATTTTGGTTTAAGTGTTAATCTGCATTATAAATTCAAGTTCATTTCATGAAAACAACAAAGAAATATTCATAAATATGTTACCCGACTACACCGCAGAATATTCTGTGTAAATACTAATGTACGTTATGTTAAAAATAAATGTTTTCAGAATATTTTAATTATAGAAACGTCTTCTTTATAATTATTTTGAAACATTATACAGAATATCTAATTAACTAGATTACGCACAACAGTTATTCCTCTTCAAATACTTTCTCATCTAAAATATCAAATTTTGTCATCAAATATATATCTCAACTAAGTCTGTTTATATTGCTCCATCTTTTCTCTCTTAAGAAGTAACGTAGAAAATATATTGTAAAAAAATCAAACCTTGAGATCTGTACCACTTGTCCTTGAACGTGTATAGCTCATACTACAAGATCAAACAAAATTTAAAAACAACCACTATATAATGTCCTTGAATGTCTCGAACGTATGGTAATTTATATATAAAATTAGCTTGTTTAAACTGAGTAGCGTATCAATAAACTTACAGCAGTCCTTTTTTATAAGCCTTAATAAGTTTGTACATTGCGCTGGAGTTAGCTCAGAAGTGTCACTTTACACGTTTGTTTTGAGAAATTTCGTTGTGTTTATTTTTAACGTGATATACTTTAATTTATTTTTAATGATATTTTTATATTGTAAATTCCTAATAGATTATTGTAAATCTGTAAACTTCGCAACACCAATTTTGTGTTCAGAGATAAACTTTCAACTGTTTATAAGATCAACAAGAAGAAGACGCGACCAATTAGAGCATTCAGTAGCATTCACCTCTTGAGGATTTATTCTGAGTTTAAACACAAAAAAAGAGTTACACCAGTGATGTGACTCCAAGATCAGATATCCTTACATCCACTTCTTGCCAATGCAGCATGGCATTATTGACGCTGTAGATAAATCGAGCTCTTAAGAGCCTATTGACATGTTGACATGAAATATTATTAAAACGAGAGAATCGTATTTTGCTTTAAACCAATTTTCAGTTAGCCACAAATTACAAAATTAGAAAAGATTCCAAAAAGGCCATTGCAACACTATAAGCAGTCTTTGTCTGATATTTTTTGTTTCATACTAGAAAATAGGGAGTGTTATCGAACTGCTTATTTTTTGTTTCCACTCCAGAAAGTATGGAGTATTATCGAACTGTTTTCTTTTTTGTATCATCTCCAGAGTATTGGGAGTGTTACACAGATCTGCGAATTTAAACTTCGTAAAAGTTGTTTTAGTTTTAATAAAAGATTTGCCACAGTTCAGCTATCACAATAAACAGTTTTATTATTATGTTTGTTAACAAAAATACCAACAAATTGAAGTAAAGGGAAGAACATTGATGTCAAATAAATATGTACCTTCATTCATCCTGATTTGTATATGTGTGTGAAACCTTCGTCTTTTAGTCTCAAAATTACGTGTCGTGGTCTTTTTGTTTTTTATTTATCGCGCCCCCCCAGTGGCTTAGTGGTATGTATGCGGACCTACAACGCTAAAAACTGGGTTTCGATACCCGTGATGGGCAGAGCACAGGTAGCCCATTGTGTAGCTTTGTGCTTAATTCAAAACAACAACAACTATTTATCGCATCTGGAATATCTAGTTTCAATAATCAGCAATAATCAGCCATCATATTGATGTTACATCTTCCCTGATGTCATAATGAAAACGTTCACGACGTTTCAGGATGAAAACAATCCCTATCTTCATTTTTATTGACTTTAGTCCATTATCTCAACTTTTCAAGACAGAAAGGTGCACAGTTTGTGCTGAACCCATTATTTTGTCTTGGTCCCCATGTTTATTCCAAAATACGCGTCATAAGCTTTTTTTGACGAATTTAGTAATGTTTTACTCTTGTTTCTTTACAACAAATTTACCACAAATATAACAGAATATGTTTGGGTCATTTACACAACCTCTTGTTGCAATAGCAAAGAATAAATAATATTGAATAGGAAAACTAATGCACATATAAACAAATGCCGTCCAGAAACGTGACCTGTTAACCGTTATATACTGGAGGTAAGTTTTGCATGAGTTATAGAACAATCAACAAGACTCTCACGTCGCGATTGGTCTGGAGAACTCTATAGCCAGTGGTTGTCAACATTGTAAACATAACAAAATGTGATCTAATTTCAATAAAAATGATCGCTTATGTGAAAGAACATATGACGTTTGAAAAATATCTAAGTGATAAAGAAATACGGATATCATTTTCGAATTCAACGTACATGAATTACCGTAAAACATGTAAACATTTAAGACAATACAACCATCGCAGGCCTGTGTTATTGAACCGATCACTTTTTGTTCCAACTCCAGAAGATAGGGAGTATTACTGAACTCCTCATATTTTTGTTCCAACTCCAAAAAATTGATAGTATTGTTGAACTACTCATATTTTTCTTCCCACTCCAAAAGATAGGGTTTATTACTGAACTTTTGTTCCTTGTCTTCCCACCAGAATAAAGAAAATGTACCATAACTACTAATTTTTTGTTTCTACACTGTGTATTAAAGGAATATTACTGAAAGGCCTACAAGATATTATCAACGACTTTGTTTTTATACCAGCACCAAAAAGCCGAATGTTATTAATAACTTAATATCTGAAAAAACGTATTTTACCGACAATCCAATTTCCTTTCTAACCGCTGAGGATTGATATTATTATTAGATATTTGATATCTATACAAACAACATCCATCAGTTTTCTAACTCCCACGGTAACAGCAGTAAACAGAGATTTCTATTAAATTCATTAAGACCAGGAAGGAAATACAATTAATAATTTAGATCCAGTTGCATTCGCCGAAGCAGTGGCAGCGGATGTTTTATATTCAGACAGGTATATACTATCAACTTTTAGTTTAAATTACAACAGCAAGACGTATGCGGTTTCATATACACGTACAAGAAAGTTAGGAGAGCTTTCCATTAAATACAAGAAGCATGTTAAAGATGCACGGATAGTTCTGCTCAGTCAAGGAAAACAAAACAAAGGAGAAGCTTCTTTAGGTTCAGATAAATTAGAAATTAAACCAGAAAGGGATTTTTTACAGAAAGAATTTCACGTATACAAGGGTAGTTTACTCCGTTCACAACTGAGACAAAATCATTGTAATCAGTTTAAATATTACTGTTAATTTGCACGTTTAGTTAATAAATAGAAGAAAGTGTATTGCGTAAAATACAAGTTTAAACTCTCTGATGTCCAAAAGCTGATTTAAAAAGAATCTTCTAAAGAGAGACGAAAAATTGTAGTTAAATACAAAGTTATAACAATATGGTTCAGGCTTTACTGTTTGCAAAGAGTTTACAATAATACTGTTCAGACACTCGGGTAAAATAACTATGTTTAAAAAAAGTAGTTTGCAATAATATTGTTCAAACACTAGGATTAAATTACTGTGTTTAAACAAAGAGTTTATATAATGAGGTTCAAACACTAGGATTAAATTACTGTGTTTAAACAAAGAGTTTACAATAATAAGGTTCAAACATTCAGATTAAATTACTGTGTTTAAACAAAGAGTTTATAATTATGCAAATTAGAAACAAATATAAAATTATTAAGAATAAAATCATCCATACTGAGTGATTTTAACCCACGAAATCTTGTTCGAAAAAGTAAATGTTGCCTGAGAAATTCATTAATAGTAGTACAAACTAATAAACAGTTCACTAAAAAGATTCAATATGTCTGTAGCACGTACAAACTTGTAATCAGTTAAAGTTATACAGCTTTAGAATAACTTTCCAAGATAATTAAAAAAGCGTTCTGAGATGTTTTGAAAAAAACGATGTTTCTTTTTCATGCGGCGAATGTTGAGCAAAAAGATTAAAGTTTGAATTTTTTGTACAGAGAGGATAATTTTGAGGCTGATCTTTAAATGAACTTCGATTACAAATGATAATAGAAACATGAAAAACAACTGCTGTAGCAATTGTTGTTGTTTTTATTTCAGTGATAGGGTATTTTTGACCATGTTTTTATATTAACAGTCACTGTTGATATAGCTCTGGAATGAATAACAGATTTTAACAAAAATGGACTGTAAGACTTTGTTAAGCGCGTTTTTTTGGTTGCGGTTTTATTTTTAATCAATACCAGAATTACCTTTTTTATCGATATTAAACTAAGACAAGTGCTATAGTCACGACTACAGTTCAAGACATCACACAATGAGTTCAGGAATAACATCTCATGTTTCAATTAAGAGTTGAAATCGCCGTATGCAAGAAAACATCAAAATTCCTCTTGTGGTTTCAGATTGTTTATTTATTTCTTTGTTTCTTTTGAATTTCACGCAAAGCTACGCGAGGGCTATCTGCTCTCGCCGTTCCAAATTTAGGAGTGTAAGACTAGAGGAAGGTAGCTAGTCATCATAACCCACCGCCAACTCTTGGGCTACTCTTCTACCAACGAATAGTGGGATTGACTGTCACATTATAACACCCCCACGGCTGAAAGGGCGAGCATGTTTGGTGTGACGGGGATTCGAACACGCGACCCTCGCATTACGAGTCGAGCTCCTTAATTACTAGTGAGTTCAGATAATAAAATTGCGATACCAATTTTGAAAAACATACAAAAGGTTGGAGACTTCTTGTAAACATACTAAAATTTGTGTACTTTTTAAAAGATATTCTTCGTTAGTATGAAAGCTCTAACTTGTTATAAAATAATTATTTACATTCAGTAAATAAACTCAAAACGAAACTGATTATTTCAATTACTCTGTTGGAAAAGTTGATTTAAAACATTTAGTTATTCTGTTGGAAAAGGTGAAATAACACATGAAATCGGCCCCCTCCTCAGCGGCACAGAAGTAATTCTACCAGCTAAAATTCGGATTTCAAAACCTGTGGTGGGCATAGCACAGATAACCCATTAGGTAATATCGTGATTAGTAACAAACACACAAATATTTATAGCCGCTTTACTGAAATATCATCATAACACTGTATGTTTAACCTTAATTGTCTCAGCCCAGCATGACCAGGTGGTTAATGCACTCGACTTGTAAACCGAGGGTCGAGGATTCGAATTCCCGTCACACCAAACATGCTCGTCTTTTTAGCCATTGGGGCGTTATAATGTACGAGCAATCCCACTATTCGTAAGTAAAACAGTAGCCCAAGAGTTGACGGTGGGTGGTGATGACTATCTGCCTTCCCTCTAGTCTTACACTGATAAATCAAGGACGACTAGCGCAGATAGTCCTCGAGTAGCTTTGTGTGAAATTCAAAACAAATTTCTTTTCTACTCCACCACTTAAACTTTCCGACCACAATTTAATTGTTCTCGGCTTAGCCCTTCTTCATAACAAAGAGTATATTTTCCCGATTAAATCAATATGTTTACACATTTCTCCGTTGCATTTTATGAGCGAAATTCAAAAACAAACAAAATAAATCCGGCAATGACGTTTCGAAATCCCAAATTTCCATAAAATAATTGTTTTCTTTTAACTAAACCAATTTTCATCATTAAATGGCTTAACAGGCCAGTATTTGAAAAATATTTACTGCTGATGTAGTTTTGAGAAGTTACTTGCGGGAGTAAAAAAACTATCAAATTTCCTGAACTATAACATTATGCAAAACTTGTTTCATAACAGAGCTGTATGTAAAGCAGGAAAGCATTATTCATTTATCACTGTTTTCACCAGGTGATGTTTTACTGAAATATTTGTATCTTTGCAAGAAATGTATTCCAAATTTTACAGGAAAAAAAACTGCTACGTTTCTCCGCTTGGACCACTTTTGAAATCCGATAATAACAAAGTGCTTGCATTACTGTTTACTCGGGGGATCGTTGTTACGAAACAAAGGAATTTTCTACACTAAAACACTTTGGACCGCTCAGAATTGTATCGGAAAGGTTAAATAAGTTAGTTTTCATTTGTGTAAAACTGTCACGTAACTTTGTTTGTATTTATGTTATTTTTATAGGAACGAAACACAAAAAAGAAAAATAGATTTTCAAACTATGAAAATTGCGTACATTTTTGGATATGGTAACATAACTCTTTTTGTTTTGCACTGTGAAAATGCTTACACTTTACTGTGTATAATCAAGTGGTGCAGAAACTTAGTATGCTCAGTTTAGAATGGTACAGATCAGTCAGATTACTGAACACCGAACTGAACGTGGTTTAATGGTAAGCAAATTCGAAGGTCCATAGGTCCACGAACTACCATTCTACATTTCCGGGTCGCAGGTGTGCTTAAGGGCAATATTTCACTGTTACTATTCGGCAAAAATAGCACAACAGTTGACAAGGGTTGCTAACGACTATAATTCCTAGTATATCAAGTAAAGATCAGGAACAGTTAGAACCTGTATGTAACGTTGAACAAATGTTCAAAACTAAAATTAAATAAGTAAATCCGTGTACGTGGTCCAGATGTAAAGGTACAGAGCTATCACTCACGAATATATCGTTCAACGGAGAAAGGTCTATTACATATACCGTTCAGTTAGAAAGGTACAAAGCTTTTAGTCCAAGGTATCGTTCAGTTAGAAAGGTACAGAGCTGTCATTTCAAGGTATCTTTCATTTAGAAAGGTACGGAGCTTTCAGTTTAGTACATCTTGCAATTAGAAAGGAACACAGCTGTCAGTCAAAGATATCGTTCATTTAGAGAGGTACAGAGCTTTCAGTTTAAAACATTTTTCAATTAAAAAGGTACAGAGCTGTCAGTCCAAGGTATTGTTCAATTATAAATGTGCAAAGCTGTCAGTCCAAGACATTGTTCAATTAGAAAGGTATAAAGCTGTCAATTTAGAACTTTTCTCTATTGAAAAGGTACAGAGCTGTCAATCTAAAGTATCATTCAGTTAAAAAGGTACAGAACTGTCAGTCCAATGTGTCGTTCATTTAGAAAGGTACAGAACTGTCAGTCCAAGGTATCGTTCATTTAGAAAGGTACAGAACTGTCAGTCCAAGGTATCGTTCATTTAGAAAGGTACAGAGCTGTCAGTTCAAGGTGTCGTTCATGTAGAAAGGTACAGAACTGTCAGTCCAAGATATCGTTCATTTAGAAAGGTACAGAGCTGTCAGTCCAAGGTATTGTTTATTTAGAAAAGTACAGAGCTGTCAGTTTAGAACATCTTTTAAGTAGAAAAGTACAGAGCTGTCAGTCCAAGGTAAAGTTCATTTAGAAATATACAGATCTTTCAGTTTAGAACATCTTTCAATTAAAAAGTTACAGAACTGTCAGTATAGAACATTTTTCAATTAAAAAGTTACAGAGCTGTCAGTCCAAGGTATCGCTCAAATACAATGGTGGAGAGCTGTCAGACTAGCTCATTTCTCTCAGTTGAAATAAATATAAGAAAACATTTTGGTTTATCAAACTTTTAAGTTTCTATTAACTTGAACCTTAAAAATGTTTTATTAAATGATATATATTTAGCATTGCTGGCAAATATAATCAAACTTTGCATCCATACAGTTAATAAATAAGACTGTATAAAGTTGTCAGTAATCTCACTATTGCACACTGTGGTCTTTATATCAGCATAAAACACAACCAAACTTTACAGCCTGGGTTTTTCTTTAATATAATTTCGTCTTATTTTCAAAATGTATTTCTGATTTATTTTTGAAAATTAAAACCTGCAATGAAATGTCATCCCATTTAGGATGAATGTGTCGTCTTTGTCATCACTTGTCCATGAGCTCAGTATCGCATTTTATGAGCCATCTTGGCATATTTTACATTTTGAACACATTTATGGTACCACTAACAATCACAAAGCTGGCATTCCAAAGCCAGCTAACTGTCCATGTACTGTTGCACTGAATAATATAATAATGCATATTTGTGACAATAGATTAACCCCTGACAGTTTATGAAAACTTGTTCAAACATAAATTAAACTTACCATTACTCGGATAATATTTAGCTAAAAGCTCTGGAAGTAAAGATTTTGTAAAAAAAATTTAAAATCCCTAATGATGAAGCATGTGGTTTTGAATAAAAATTCACCATAAGGAACGATTTGCGTATTTTAATTACTTTTAAGAAAGCAAAGTAATTTTCTTTTCAAATTACGGTTGCTTAGAGGAACCTAATTCTACAGGGTGACCAGTAAGTCCCTACCCATCCATATGTTATTATATTATATTCAATTACGCATGTATTATAAATTTGTTTCTTTTTTTCTCAGATGTAAGCCCATTTACACTTGAAAATGTCTCACAGAACATAGCGTCGCATAATATTATGCAGCGAGAATGAGGGACAACACACAGATACACTGGATACATAAGATATATGGATGGGTAGGGACTTACGGGCCACCCTGTATAGAACGTTTCGTACCTGTGTTTACAGCATACGTTACTTCTTTTTTATGTGTTTTAAAGCACAATTCAAATGTTATAGGAAGTAAATACCTTTTAATATTTACATTTGTATTTACCTAATATTTCAACGAACGTTGACGACATGTTGTTATCACTGGTGCTGTTTATTGGCAAGCCCAAAGCTTCACAACAAACTTACTAACCGCAGGTGTCAAAACTCGATTTTTAGAATTATAAGCCCCCCTCCAGACGTACTGCTGATAGTTGGAGAGTATGTATGATGTAAAATTAGATAAAATTAAACAAAATCCCTGAATTATTTATTTTTACTGACTGACTTTAATTGATACCTCTAGTGATAAAGTACTGTTAATTGCGATCAGTGACTGCCTATGCAAAACCGGCTACAGAGAGAATCCATTTTTAACATCATCAGCCAATAGACTGACCTTTCAGTTACTGGGACAGGGGTCACACTAAGGTGCTGGAATAAGCAGTTGCAGGTAATTTATCAAAAAAATCTGACATATTACCTATAGTTCCAGATTTCCAGTTTAAAGGCTAATATATTTTAGGCTTACAAACAATAATCGTTCGTTACGTCGTCTGTTAGTGTCTGGTTACTATTATGTACCGACTTCTACCAGTTAAGTGAGATTGGTTTAGAAAACATGCAGACGTGTATTCGTGTGGAAAATACTTGACCCTTAAACAGCGAGAATGTTGTAGATAGCAGTACCTATTGATAATGGCCACTGTTTAAGGGTTAAAGACTGATAACTGACGACGTTCTTCTCTGAACAGATTTAGTGTGGAAAGAGCGTTGTACTTAAGGATATATCCTGTATATTTGTTGATGGTCTTTCACTGGGGAGTACCTTTAAGATTAATACACTTGTTTGTTTGTTCTGAATTTCGCGCAAAGCTGCACGAGGGCTATCTATGCTAGCCTTCCATAATTTAGCAGTGTAAGGCTAGAGAGAAGGCAGCTAGTCTTCACCACCCACCGCCAACGCTTGGGCCACTCTTTAACGAACGAATAATGGGATTGATCGTCATATTATAAAGCCTTCACGACTGAAAGGGCGAGTATGTTTGGTAGAATGGGGATTCGAACTCACAACCCACAGATTGCCATGTCGGACCGGTTAAAACATTTACCAAAATTTTGTGACGTGACAACCTTGTATTCATTAAACCCCTCAGCATTGTTTGTTTGGATGCGATCTACATTAACGAAGAAAAATTTAACGCTCTATACGAGAATGGGTGTTTAGCATAAACACATAGTCACAAAAACCTTTCGTTTTCTTAAGAACACGCACGCGCTATATGACTTTAAGTGAGAGGTGATAATGAAGTACTTCACATCTATGGTTGCTGGATTCCTTATCTAGGTTTTAATTACTTTGGTAATTATAGGTCTTTCTAATTATTACGTTTAGATGTATTGTTTAAAGGTTCATTGTTTGTTTGTTTCAGAATTTCGAGTCAGACAGAGAGCAATAATAACCAAACTAATTTTTATAGAATGGATGAAAGATAGCTAATTAACAGCACCAACCGCCAACTCTCGGGCTACTCTTTTTAATCGAATAGTGGGATTTAACAAATTTTATTTTTATAGAGTATAACCACTAGACATCGTCTAACCAAAAGAAGGAATAATTTTCATATAGTTGTGTCTATTTTAAGGGCTCTCAAGCTTAAAAATTCGACGCTAATTAGAGCTTCGAATTTTTTTTTAAAATTTAAACATTGAGAACCCAATCCCTACGTAGGTGGATAGGTTAAATATTAGAATCTATAAATCTGGTAGTTTGAGCTTCTTCGTGATATTTGTATTTCTGACGGTTTGCTCAATAGCCGCGGCTGTAATTAGATTTCAAATCGACTCTAGAAAAAGTAATAGTTAAATCACACTATTCAATCAAAAAGAGTAGCCCGAAAGTTGGCGGTGAGTGTTGTTAATTTGATACCTTCTATCCATTCTATCAAAATTAGTTGTAGTTGTTATTTCTGTCTGCTTGACGCGAAATTCTGAAATAAACAAAGATATAATGAGCCTTTAAACTATACATATAAACATAATACACTAACGACGTTGAGAACGATTATTGTTTGTAAGCCTAAAATATAACCTTTAAAACAGGAACTAGAAACGTAGAATTACAGCTAAGATGTCTGACGTCTTTGATGAATTACACGTAACAGCTAATTTCCCTAAACACTTGTTGAAAGAACTTTTTTCCCAATAAACTTTGTACATCTTTTTCAGCCGAGTAACAGCGACTCATCGAACAGTTCTGAGTATATTGTTTTCAAACACAAATGTTCAGCTCATGGCTCTATCTCTTGATCGATTTGAATCTAATTACAGCTGCGACTGTTGAGCAAACCATCAAAAATACAAATATCACGATGTTCAAACTATCAGTTTTATACGTTCCAATAATTAATTTATCCACCTACACAGGAATTGGTTCTCAATCTTTAAGCTTAAAAAATTCGAAGCTCTAATTAACGTCGCACTTTTAAGCTTGAGAGCCCTTAAAATAGATACAACTGTATGTCAACTACTTCTAACGAAACCATTTATGTTATATGTTTTCAAAACGCCGAAAACTACTTTACCGCGTTTGCCACTGAGATGCGCCATTCGAAATATTAGCAGAGTTGTTCCCTGCAGTCTTAGACAGATTCACAGCATGAAATATTGCTTTCGTTTTGCCACGATATTTCCCGCTGCAGGAAGTTTAATAAAATTACTTTGGCGTAAACGGCTTTAACTGTGCAACACAACGGAAACTTGAAAATTCAGTTAAGAACAGATTCAGAACTTGTCTTTTAGTGGAAGAACTTAAAGTAAAGTAAGATATTAAATTAGGAGAAGCATTTGAATTAACTGATGAAATACATAGTTTTAAATTGGCCGATATGTTTCAGATTTTTCATCCCAAGGCGATCAAACTTAATTAAGTCATTAGAAACATGACGAGTGGACAAACCTTATCACTACTGTTCAGGAAAGACGCGGTTTTACTTGACTTTTATACTGTCTCAAACCTCTAACTGTTCTATACTGACCTAAATCTTATACGGCAGACGTGAAAAATGTTTGATGTAAACATAACTATTTGAAACTAAAGTTGATGATGATGGGTCAGGTCACGCACGCCTCTTTTAATCTTAATCTATTGTAACTAACTTATAAGATGAAGAAACTGTTCTGTTGGGAGGTTTTGACAAGCTAAGAAACAATTTTAGTGTTTTTGTAAACTGTACACATAATCCTAACTGGGTTCCTCACACATAAGCCTCACTGGGTTTCCCCACACATAAGCTTCACTGGGTTTCACCTATGTCATCGTTAATAACTGATAGTTTTTTGATAGCGTACTCCAGTATTAATGTCCTGTTCTATTAAATAAAAAGGGTAATAACGTATTAGTAAAAGACGCGAAAGTTCTATCGTTTAATTTGTTTACAGATGAACTACGTCTATTACGTACACATTGATGGTCTGGATTATTTCTTTCATTGTCTAACGATCTGTTTCTTGTGGAAAGTTTGTTTGTTTGATCCCCCAGTGGCACAGCGGAATATCTCTGGACTTAGAACACTAGAATCCAGGCTTCGATACTCATAGTGGGCAGAGCGCAGATAGCCCATTGCGTTGCTGTGTGCCTAACTTCAAACAAACAATCTGTTTGTTTGTTTTTGAATTTTCGCTCAAAGCTTCACGAAAGCTATCTGTGCAAACTTTTCCTAATTTAGCAGTGTAAGATTATAGGGAAGGCAGCTAGTCATCACCACCTACTACTAACTCTTGAGCTACTTCCTCTTTTACCAACGAATAGTGGGACTGATCGTAACTTATAAACGCCCTCCACGGCTGAAAGGGCAAGCATGTTTGGTATGACGGGGATTCGATCCCGTGACCCTCAGATTACGAGTCGAGCGCCCTAACTACGTGACCGTGGCCCGTGGAAAGAACACAAAGCTTAGTGCAGACAGTATCCAATGCCTTGCAATCTTAGATGAAGCCATGTGGTGGAAAGACACCATTAAGAAATAATAGATATTGGATGAAACATGTCTGTAATAACATGTCTCCATTTTGTATTTATTTTCTCTGTAGTTTATAAATAAACGTTATGGCATGAATTTATTCCTTCACACTTTTATAGTATTTCACACTGTAGGAGTGATTTTAATATTACAAGTAAAAGCCACGGGCACCCCCTAACCAGAATAATATGGTTTTCCAGTTAACAAAAGTGGACATACACAGAATGCATCTCTGTAACAAGTCATCTTTCTCCAACAGTCTAGAAACAACCCATCCAAGTTCTCCTTTAACGTTACCTTCAGGCTTCTCTGTAGCGTCTTCGCAGCTTCTCCCAACTCTCTTCTTTATGTTCGTGGATCTTAATCTACAAAAATTATATCATCATTGAATATCAACTAAACTCAACAGTCACGCGCTCTGTAATCTTTTATCACGAGTGAGGTGAAGAGAAACTGACGTTTCTGATCACCCCTGGTTAATTTTTCATTCCCTTTGGGAATACTTTTTGTCATGACCTCGTTAGAAACATTACCTCGTTGAAGATTAATTAAAACCACACGAAAGTACACGTGATTTTTGATCATATTATAGTTTACAACAGATAACTTTGTTGTTCATCACAAAATTACTCAACGAGTTGTCTGTGATTCCACCTCCTTGGATATAGAAACCTGATTTCTTTGCGTTCTTAGCTCATCACTGAACCACCGGAGGTCAAATCAGTAATCAAATTATGTAAATAATTAAAGCAGACATATGTGGATATATGGTTAATTTTAACAAATAAAATGTTAACTGGTTTATATAAATAAAAAAAAAAGATTTTTGTGTTTCTTAAAATAGTGACAGCATATTTCATAACAACGATCAGTTCCCGCGAATCAGCTCTCACCGTTTGATCGTCTGTTTAGCAGAGAAACGAAACTTAAGTGTTTGGAATTAAAACAATAACATATATGCCTTAATAGTGGGTGAGGACCGAGGAGTAAATTGTCCAGGTCCTTTCTCAACTTTTATAGTGTTAATGATAAACATGGAGACGGTTGATAACAAAATAAGACATTTTATTTGCAAGATTCGAACTTCTCGGAATTCATTCGTTCCATCTCCAAGAAATCCTGAAACTATAATACCATAAGCATTAGTTTACTTAGTTGTCAAGAGAACTGGTAAACGGAAGAATAAAAACAAAGGATTATAGATATATTACAAAACAATTGAGGTTTTAGACGTGTAAATTTAGAACAATTTTAGGTCTAAAGAGCTTTGTGAGTCGTTAAGGGTCGAGCAGTCTTTAGCTATGAGTAGACTTCATTTAATCAACAGTTAAAGATCCTATGATGATGATAGAGAAATTGTAAAATGAAATATTATGACCTGTGGTTTCAGAATTTGAACGAATGAGTGAGTGGCTGGTTTTAAGTAGTGGAAGACTGGTTCTGTTGGATACTCCGAAATGTTCACAGACTCTAGTTCTCAAATGACATTTCGTTTTGCCAATGCTCGTGACCTTACAGTCACTATACGTATATTAATCACGAGTGATGAACGAGGAAGTTTACATAGTTAGTCTTTGTATTGAAATAAGTGTTTAATGGGAGGCTAGGTCGGTATATTAGTCTGAGATGAACTTCAGGGTAAACGTTTTTTTTTTATTAGAGATGAGAGTTGTTTTTTTTAATTTGTTAAAATTGTGAACCCATAAAAGGAAGAGGGAGATAATGAGTGAATTCTGAAGACGTGCGCTCATTTGTTGGCTGGAAAAAAGATGCTTTTTAAGACTTTGCGTGTAATCTTCGTTGGGAAACCAGTTTTAGTTAGCAATTACCTTCGTAGCACGATTTTCAGATTTCGTTGAAGATGGAATAAGTTATTTCGAAACATTCGAACCTTCAAATACAATGTTTCGTTTTTTGTTGACCATCTTCATTATTGACTTCGGTTTCCCAATCATGAATCTATTGGCACTTTCTCATGCTTGTTGTAAATACTATATTGTGTTCTGGCTGCAATACTTTATCTATTTTAACTACAACAGTAACACACAACTAGGATACAAATTCACAAAGAGAAATAAGTAACTACGTATTTAATGATAAATTGAAATAAAATAAAAAATACCATTAACAATATTTGAATAAATATTACGGTCTACGAGGTGGTGCTGCGTTCGCTAAATTTCGAAATCTCCAGCACTGAAGTGTACAATTATATGATAAGTTACCAACGAGTGTTACGGTTATTATTATTTTTTAGTTCTATGCATTATTTTACATTAAAAGAAACACAAAATCATATACTTGAAATAATTACAGATTTGAAAAGTTGCAGCTACATATTCGTTTTTTTAATTTTGCGCAAAGCTACACGAGGGCTATCTGCGCTAACCGTCCCTAATTTATCGGCGAAAGGATAGAGAGAAGGCAGCTAGTCATCACCACCCACCACCAACTCTCGGGCTACTCTTTTACCAACGAATAATGAGATTAACCGTAACGTTATAACGCCCCCACGGCTGAAAAGGCGAGCATGCTTGGTACGACGGAGATTCGAACCCGCGACCCTCAGATTACGAGTCGAACGCCTTAACCCACCTGGCTATGCTGGGCTCAATTAACGTGCTACTGAATTGTATTCTTTCCAATAAATGATGCTACAGAATTATGTTCTTTCCACAAGTTAATATAAGCCATGGCATCTTTTTAACCAACTGATGAACAACTAATAATGTTATTGACCCTTTCTTTCTAAAATGATCGTTGTCTTAATTCTTTTAATTGTCTCTTATTTGGGAAATTTCTTTTAGTATTGCATTGCTGATTTTTATTGTGCACCAGCAACTACAAGCCTGCTATCCATTACTTCAACAAAGAACCAAAGGGTTATTCGTACTCATGCTACTCCGACTCCACAGTAGCAACTCAAATGAAATGTTAACAAAAAGCGCCCTCTGGATGCTACTTATAATTTTCAAGAACGAAAAAATAAAAATAGTGACAGAAGTATAACTATTGTTAAAAGCAATGAAAAGAGCGAAGCTGGAAAAATGTTCCCAAAATGTTTTGCTTATTTACTGTCTCTCAATATTTCTTTTTATACATACTTTATATCATATAAGCTTTTGATTACTGAAGAGAAGATGTAAACTTAATGAAAACTATTCTTTATTATATAAGTATTTAAACAATTACAGGAATTCAAAGTTAACCTTCTACTGCACATGGTAACAAACTTATCTTTGTTGCTTAATACACATACAAATGCTTTAGTTAGTTGAACACTTTTACTTTGTGGTAATAGTCTAGATAAACAATGGTTTTGTTTGTTTGTTTGTTTTAGAATTTCGCACAAAGCTACTCGAGGGCTATCTGTGCTAGCCGTCCCTAATTTAGCAGTGTAAGACTAGAGTGAAGGCAGCTGGTCATCACCACCAACTCTTGGGCTACTCTTTTACCAAAGAATAGTGGGATTGACCGTCACATTATACACCCCCACGGCTGGGAGGGCGAGCATGTTTAGCGCGACGCGGGCGCGAACCCGATTACGAGTCGCACGCCTTACGCGCTTGGCCATGCCAGGCCATGATAAACAATGGAATAATTATTGTTGGTTTCTTAATTTAACAATGTTACTAAAGGTACTTAACAATATATATATTACAAATTTTGGACTATCTTGAAGAAAAATGTTTGAGTGTTCGAGTTTGGGTCTTTTGTTTTCAATTTGTATATAAAAAAATTATTGTGCAATACAGAAGAATTTAAGTAAAAAACTCAGAGAAAACATTTTCTACCGTATTTTCATAATGCGTACAATAAAGGTTTAATGGGGATTATTCTGAATTAGTTTGTATTTAAGTTTTCCGATCCTTTATATATTAACTTCACTGAATCAAATTTCGTTCATTGTTCCTCATTCTGTATTCTCCAGTGTTACCGTTATTACTAGCAATAGAGAGTCGTTTGGCCCTTGATCTCTCTCTAAATATTTAGACTTTCTCGTCCCACTGTGTCTTAATCACGTTTCCGAGTGAACCTTAACCTTACGTATTTCTGTCACGTTTTTCTCTGGACTTCTTTCTTACTCCACCACTTAACCTTTTCGATCACAATTTAATTACACTCGACTTACCCTTGTTTATAACAAAGGGTATATTTTCCCGATTAAATCAATATGTTTACACATTTCTCGGTTGTATTTTTTGGGGTAGGATTACAAAAATATATAAAACAAAATTTAATACAACAAAAGTTAGTTTTTTTGTCTCTTAATTTATTCTGGTTCTTTTAGTTATTTACAAAGTATTTAGTGTCTGGTGGCAACAGCTGTCCGTGGAATCAATCCCAGTCCAAATGCAGTAATCTTTCTGAAATCTGTTAGTTAGAGGTATGTTAAAAGGTATAACTAGCCCCGCTGTAATAAACATATGTTTTTAAGACTCAGATCGGTTTCGGGCCTGGCATGGCCTAGCGCGTTAAGGCGTGCACTTCGTAAACTGAGGGTCGCGGGTTCGCGCCCGAGTCCCGTCAAAACATGCTCGCCCTCCCAGCCGTGGGGGCGTTACAATGTTACGGTCAATCCCACTTTTCGTTGGTAAAAGAGTAGCCCAAGAGTTGGCGGTGGGTGGTGATGACTAGCTGCCTTCCCTCTAGTCTTACACTGCTAAATTGGGGACGGCTAGCACAGATAGCTCTCGAGTAGCTTTGTGCGAAATTCCAAAACAAACAAACAGATCGGTTTTTGCAACCTTAATCTTGATTTGTTTTCTAATGATAAATGTTTTTCTCTGTCGTTGATTCGCTGCTCAGAGACAGTGTAGGAGGAAGGTGATGCTTGCAGCGCCATCTCAACATAAAAGTCGTCTATAAATATCCAGCGAACAATTCCTCACACACGCTGGGAGCACGTTCTACTGTCACGTCCTCTCCATTGGTTCCTCTAGCAGAGAAGCAAAGTAAGCCGTGCAATTTTTGAAATTTTAATTTTTAACTTTCATTAATTTGAGAATTAAGATAAATTGTTCAAGCAAACATAGAATAGAAGTCAATATTCCAAATAATATACGTTTTAGTATTTAATATTAAATACACGTTTATAATTCAACTAAATATACGTTTATAATTCAAATAAATATATGTTTATAATTCAAATAAGTATACAAGTGTTATATTATCAAAACATATTCAACTTCTTGAATTTCTTGGCGTTTTTTAAACACCAACATCAGTTTGAACGTATAGATAATTTTTGTCATGATATGCTTATTGACACTTTAGGGACGATATGTAATAGCTGAGAAACGCTAAAATAGTGTTCAACACTACACTAGCTTTAATACGCTACCGTTACATTCAGAATTCAAACAACGAAGGAAAAACTATTGCTATTGGTAATTTGTTGTTATGCACAAAACTACACAATAGGATATCTGTGTTCTTTCCACGATTATCGAAATCCAGTTTTCAGCATTATAAATCCTCAAGTTTCACTCTAAGCTATCTAGGAAAGAAGGCAGCACAGTTGCTTCATAATCGAAGTATGAAACCTAAGATAGCCATGTACAAAACACCAAACATTCACTAGATACATCACGTGTTAAACTTATAGTTTCATGTATAACCTTTGTTTATTTTAGATTGCATACCAAAAAAGAACAGATCCACGAAATCCATACTAACGAACTTAAAATGTGATTTCACAAGGCATTGTATTTTAGCTGTGTTTATTTTTCATGTATATACATGATTTATATTATATTATACTTTAGTTACTTAATAAAACACTCTTAAATTCAAACATTTTACAATGTGGAACATTATATGAATTTCATATAAATGACATTCTATGTCTCATATGAGCTAAATGACCAGGCCAGGATTAGGAGAATTGTACCTAACTTATAACTTAATAAAACAAACAACTATCAGCACCCACCGGCTACATGGTTAATAATAATTGAATAGCAGAATTGATACTTACATTTTTATTTCGTGTACATAGATGAGAAGCGAAGATTTTTTTTCTGAGGCATATGGTAGGCTTGAACTTTAGACCAATAGATTATTCCAATAGATAGCCCACTAAATTAACTACTAATCCACTGCACCACTCGATTTCTTAAACACAGGTAGCGTATTCTAAGTTATAAGTATATTGGGTGTGCAGACATTTTTTTGACAGTTCTGCTATATTTGTCACGCTACTTGGACTACGCATTGAGAAACGTGCTGCAACGGGACTCCATTAGTGAACGGAGGAGATGCTTTAACAGGTTCGTGAATAAAAATGTCATTTCTGCGAAGATATTTCAGTGGTGATATGTTAACCATTGTATAATATTTATTTTTGAACTCTTTATATCTAACTTTAACTGAAACCTCGTCTTCTCGAAATATACTTACTATGTTTAACATCATATTATTTGTTTGATGTTGAGTCTCGCCCAGAGCTACTTGAGGTTGTCTGCGAAAGCTGTTCCTGATCCTGAAGTTATATACAAAAAGGATAAATACTACTATAGTCGAACAGTAGGATTTCTCCGTTACTCTTATAACGCACTCACTCCTTCAAAGTGTGAAGCGTGATTTCTTTTCGGCGGTAACCAAGAAACTTCGGATCCACAATCCAGCATTTTATCCACTGCATAGCGTATGGTTTAAGTATGCTACTGAACACTTCTAAATCTTGAACCTAAGATCCCGTATGATTTTAATATACCTACCACAGAAAGTCCAGTACTATACATTAAAATAACTTGTATTCTCTTACGAAGAGGCTAACTGCTGTTCCCACGCACAAATCTATTTCTCCTAGTAATAAAAATGGACAAAGAAAAGAAAAAAATATGCAAAAGTAGGAATATTACCAATCAGAGATCTACCTTCTCGGCAAATCCCAACAATAGGTCTTGTACAGTAATCTGGTTAAATCTTATTTTATTATATTTTTGTTTCACAACAAACAAGTGTCAAACGACAAAATATAATTTAATTGTAACATGTATTGTTGAAATTACATTCTGTAATAAAATAGGTCAAAATACGCCTCGGCTGTTTGCTATTCTAACTTTAACATTGTCTCTAAACTGGAACAGAATGATGAATTTCTGTTTATCAGACACGTTCAGCAAACATATGAACAAAAGTCTGTCACGTGCGACTCACGTAGTTATGCAGGGATACTCGTACTTTGTAATAAGGATATGCCATGACTTTGGCGCTGTAGATGTAAGACGACATTCTGTGACATAATGAACCATATTGGCAAAGAAAGATTATCACTTCTCTATGGGGATCCCAAATCTCCTAAAGAATTAGCCATCACATGTTATAATCCATTCCTGTAACCACAGTTGGTAAGTTGTCACACAAAATAAATACTAACGAGTTGGACGCATCCCAATAAACTGTACGCGGTATAGTTCACCAAGATCTTGTTATTGTGAAGGAATATAACTACGAGCTGATCCCTCCACACACACACACACACATATGTAAATATATACTGGTGACAGAAAGACAAACACGGGGCTGGCCCTGTGGTAGAGCCCTTGATTTCGTAGCTTGAGACCCGGATTCAAATGTTTACGATATCACAAAAATATTCTCCACACTTCAAGCTGAGTTATAAGAGTAACAGTCATTCTCTTAGTGAAGGTGTTTCGTACGGGTGCTGCTGACTGGCTGTCTTCTCTGTGATTAGTAGTTCAAGAATAAGGATGATGGTAGTTTTGACATAGATTCAAATTACAAACATAAATAACGGCAGAAAGACAAACTAATGAAGTATTTTCAAAAATTACACTACAAATAAGAAAAGTAAGTTTTTTACAACGTAGAACGAAGCTTAAGTGTGTTTGAACAAAAGCAACAAGAAAAACGAGATTTAATACTAACCACGAGACGAAAATATCTTTCAACATGTTTCGGGGAATTTAAGGACAGACAGACTTTACAGTTGCTGCAGATTTCACACATAAATGGAAATTTAAGCTTCAAAAAGGGTGCAGAAAAGTAAAGATGAACTCTGTAGTTATTACCATGACAATGTAGTAGCGTTAATTATACAAAATGAATATCCTGCACGTAGGGTGAAGGAAACGAGAAATTACTGCTACATCAGAATAAAACATCAAGTCACACGTGTAAGTCTACAACATTACTAGTATGAATCATGAACAATGATACCTAACTGCACACCCATGAACTCTTCTGAACATCCTCATACACAGAAGAATCTGTGGAAAATTTGTCAAGGTGAGTGACTTAAAGATGACCTCTCCTTCCTCAACAGTAGGTTGACTAGATAAAAGACGCGATATCATACAACAGTATGTCATCTTTGTCATTAGACTCAACACAGCTGACAATTAAAGAAATAGTTCCAAGATCACTTATAAAGTATAGTTAACCATTCATAGGATAGTTACTGAATGTATTAAAAAGTATAACTAACCATTCACAGGATAGATTTACTGAATACATTGTAAAGTATAACTACCTATTCACAGGACAGAGTTATTAAATATATTGCAAAGTATAACAACCTATTCATAGGACAGAGTTATTAAATATATTGTAAAATATAACTATCCATCCATAGGATAGTTTCTGAATACATTGTAAAGAATAACTACCCATTCATAGGATAGAGTTACTGAATACATTGCAAAGTATAACTACCCATCCATAGGATAGAGTTATTAAATATATTGTAAAATATAACTATCCATCCATAGGATAGTTACTGAATACATTGTAAAGTATAACTACTCTCCATAGGATAGTTACTGAATACATTGTAAAGTATAACTACTCTCCATAGAATAGAGTTACTGAATACATTTGTAAAGTATAACTATCCATCCATAGGATAGAGTTACTGAATACGTTGTTAAGTATAACTAACTGGGATATGTTTCTAAAATGAACTTAAGGTTTGTTAGTGAGAGTAAAACAGGTTAGGTTACGTTGATAAAGGATAGTTATTGATATTTAAACAAGTACTTTAACAACAGAACGTAAAACTGTTTATCCTAACTTTACGAGCCTAAGCCTTACTTTGATCCGCAAGGTATGATACTTATCTTTTCTCCATACAAACAGCTTTATTTAAACTACAGATCACTTAGTTTTACTCTGTGTAGAAGTCTTAATTAATCTAAAATATAGTTGTCCTGATGCACACAGTCTTATGTTATCTGCAGGTTATTTGTCTTATTTATATAGAATAGTTAGGAATGTTTGTTTAACAAATTTATTACCATTAAAGTAATCAAAACGGAAGTTTAAAGCTATACTTGGTAAACGCTTCTGACCTTAGAAATTTAAAACCATTTGTCTTTACAAAAAACACGATAAAAACATTTTTCTCTGTAATTATTATATACCCAAACAGTAATGATAAATCTGTGATATATTTGTTGGTTTGTGGGCTGAATATTCAGTGACTGGTGACATTACTTCTAAACACATAAATATCAATTTAAAGTAAATATAAGCAAAATACACGTGTTTCTTTATATTTATTTAATAAGTTTGTTAAGCGTATTCGTTTCGTTGTTTTAAAACACAAACCAGAGCAACGGGCCTACTACAGGGAGCAAGTTCCGAATCTTAGCACTAGAAACTCTCAAGTTTACCTCTGAGCCACCAGAGGGATGGTTTCTCATTTCTCTCGATATTTTTTGTTTCTTATTCTTCTTCGTTCACACAGAAAAATAACGTAAAATGAGAAAGGAGACTCAGATTCATATACTTATAATTCTAACTATTTTGAAACCGTTATAGAACGTAAAAATAAAAGTTTCAGCAGGAGCTCATAATTTTCCCAAACGTACATTTACGCAGGCATAAAGAAATAATCCCAATAACTAATTCGACTTCACTACAAATTAGAAGTGCCACATGTATTTTGCTGATACAAGTAAACAACAAACAACAAATGCAATAACGAAGAGACAAGAGAACAGACATGCAGTACAACAGTCCTTGTGTCAACAGTTTCTTAAAGATTGGGGAGGGATACAGAAGCACGTGTCTCTTCTAATAAACCGTGGAAGAATTCGTTTGAATTTTATTATCGCCTTTTTGATTCCATAAAATCACAAGCGCGGCCTTCTGAGACAACAGTTTGTGCACGAGCCCTAAATCAAATTTGAAATCGCTATTACACGCACCAGAGTACATCGCAAGGTCATAAAATTTAATCATTCTTTCTTTCATTATTTTACTTTTTTATTATTTCCTGATGGCCCACATTTGTTAAAATTAATTGTATTTGTAAAATCGAAACAGTTTTCGTCAACTATTAATTAAAACAAGCTACCAACCTAAATTGGAACTAAAAATTGACCCGCAAAGTGATGTAGCTAATTTAATACACCAGTCTAAATCCGGGAATGTAGAATGTCATAGGATAAAAACATATAATTTTGTTTTTTGTTTTTGAATTTCGCGCAAAGCTACACGAGAACTATTTGCCCTAGCCGTCCCTAGTTTAGCAGTGTAAAACTAGAGGAAAGGCACCTAGTCATCACCACTCACCGCCAACTCTTGAGCAACTCTTTTACCAACGAATAGTGGATTGACAGTCACATTATAATGCTCCCACGGCTGAAAGGGCAAGCATGTTTGGTGTGACGGAGATTCGAACCTGCGACCCTCAGATTACGAGTCGAACGCCTAAACACACCTGGCCAGTGGCACAGTGGTACGTCTGTGAACTTACACACTAAAAACCGGGTTTTGATACCCGTGGTGGGCAGAGCACAGATAGCCCATTGAGTAGCTTTATGCTTAATTCTAAACAAACAACTGACTTAGTCCTTAGACTGTCCCACGTATAATTAATAGGTTATAAGCTTCGTAATATTTTAGAAATGAGATTTATATATTTAAGGTGAAGCTATTACTTGTTCGTGACCTTTCGTTGATTTTAATTAATATTGCAGCTCAGCAGTGGTGGCGCCAGTACCAGAAACTTGGGGGAAGGGGCAATTTTAAGGGGCAAAACAAGATATTCTATATTCACGTGTAGTTTTAAAAGGACTCATTATTCCCCAAAAATTTTAGTGTGATAAATTACATTGAGCCAACATTGGATTTTAAAACATGCTTTGAATTGAGTTTCGAAGTCCCTAAGTGTTGACGGTCCTTGGAACGGTTGAGAAGGTTTTTGACAATTCTAGTATATCTAGACATTTTTTTATGGGGTGAGGGATAACAGGTTTCTTTAAAAGTGATTGGTGAATAATGTTATTTCGAGTATTATTTAAATAAATAATCAATTGCTTAATGCAATAGTACCATTACTATAAAATTTAGGGTTAAATGGAAAATCTATTACTCTAGGATATATCTAGTTAACTTCTAGCATACAAGACAAAAAACAACATCTCGTGAAGTGGTAGTGCTCGTGAGGACGTAATTTCTTATTATATACACGACATTTGCTCTATATGTGTACAATTAAATTGTATGGAGCAAAGAAAAATGTGGCAGGGCAAATGTTCCCTTACCTCTTTGTAGCACCGCCAGTGAAGCTTGGTGATTGTGATACACCTGGTGTATTAAGTCCAATATGAATAATAGAAAATTAAAGCACACATTAATCTGACTAAAGATAATTTCCCCGAAATAATTAACCTGAAATCTTTGAGCTCATTTTATTTTTTAAACCTGCTGATAAAAAAAGAAAGAAACAACAACCTAATAAGGTTTTTAGGGAGGTGAAATATTGTAGTTACATCATATAACAAGGATTTGGAAATCTTCCACTGTTGGATGAGCTCAGTGCTCACTGTGCAGAAGGTTAATTTGATTCTAACTCTTTCTTTTTTTACCTCACCAGTTTTTTTTCTGATCTTCCAAGATATTTAAACCATACATTTCTGTCCGTATTGTACCTTAATACGTTAAATCCTTCACATCTATAGATATGGAATATGTACATTCCACTTAATCTCAAACATACTTTAAACCAAATACATAGATAGATGTTGAACATGAAACTGACTTTTTCAAAAATCATAAATTTTCAGAAGGGATAGTTTTGTTCATATAAACTAAGACTGAAAATGGCTGTTAGATAAAAAAGAAACGCATATTTTTTTTAGTTTATACACTTAAAACAACCAAATAACTGGGAATGAAACGAAGATGTGCAAATATATACATTAAAACTAGAATCTCATGAAATATAAATGAAGTTAAAGTATGTAATGTGAAGATGTAAAAATCAATGAAAGCAAACCATATAATAAAATAAATAATAGATGTACAAAATTAGTTATGTATCATAACTATAACAAAAACAAAATAAATTATAAAAATGTCACATGAACATCTTAACGGGAAAGTAAAGCTTAACGTATAATAAATGGTATAAATTTAAATAATATAGTTATAATACAGTTATAAAATAAATTATGTTAAACCTTGTAATATGACCACAATGATTATAAATGTTATTTGAACATGTCAGGATTGTATTAAACAAAGATGAAATCAGAAAATGTTACATGACTGTACCGAGAAAAGGTGACATTAGACAAAACAACATGACTGTATATCAGTTCTTAGTTCAGAGCATTTGTACTGAGCAAAGATGAAATTACACCACATGAAACGACTGTATTATTTAAATAAAGATGGAGTCTTAGCATGTGACACGACTTCATTGAACAACGAAGAAATATTGTCATGTGTCATGACTATACTAAACAAGGATGAAATCTTACCATGCGACACGATTATACTAAACAATGATGGAATATTACTAGGTGACAAGACTGTACTAAAGAATAATGGAATATTACCAGGTGACAAGACTGTACTAAACAACGATGGAATCTTAGCATCTGACAAGACCGTATTGAGCAGATAAAACTACGTGATCGTATATCAGTTTTTAGTTGTTGTTTTGTACGCTGAAAATGTGTTTTAGAACCTTAAATTTCTTATGTTTGTTGTGATAAAAAAACAAGGTTTTTTCAAGATTATTTCATTTGAAGTAGACAAATAAAATAATTGTTTTAAAAATGATAATATATAATTTATTCTACTGCTTGTGTGTTTTTACTCAGATAAGAATGAACATTTTGCTGTCGAGCATCTGCGTCTGCGCAGCTGTCGCTTCACTAGTCGCTGCTCATCCCAGCCAACACTTGATTCAAACTCGATCTCAGAGGTTATGTGGCTCTGAGCTTTCTCAAGCACTTTCCATAGTGTGTGGCGGCTTCTATTACCTTCCTTCTCTTAAGAGGTCCGACAGGGAACTATTTGACACCGAACTGGGAACAGGTAAAAACAAAAACATATCAGCTGTAGCCAGGACATACAATTTAAAATAAGCTGAGGTCTAGTACTATAAAATTCCGATTTTTCCAATATGGTTTATAATACTTGAAGTTTTGAATACCGGTGTCAATGATCGAGTTAGTTATAAATGACATGTACTACTTACTTTAGCGAGTGAAAATCACTATTTGAAATATAGGTATAAAGTTATCTATAGAGTATACTGAAACTAATAAACAATAAGTGATAGAAACTAAATTCATTGTGAACTAACTTATTAGAAATTTCACATTTTATATAGTTTACAGGATACTTAAGAATTGAACGAGCGACTTGCAAAACGTCGTCCAGTTTATTAACTACGTAAGAACTTTGTCTACATAATTTTTGAAGTTTTTTGCTGATATTTATTTTCCAAATTAGATTTTGACATGCATATTCTAAATGTTTATTTATTCCGATAGTTTTGAATATTTAGTTTTAGGTTATTTGACGAAAATCATGTGATTTAAGTTAATTTCTTTTTAAAAATTCGGAGCATATATAAAGTATGAACAAGACTCATGTACATTTTCGACTAGTTCCCTGGTGGCGACTGATGAAAGCTCTACAGTTTCCCTCTGACATGGGATACCTCGACGGCCATATAGCCACGTCTCTATTCCACAAGCGAGACAGTTTATCTCGACAGACTCGTGGTGTTTCCGACGAATGCTGCACGAAAAGCTGTACAATAAATGAGTTAATGTCGTACTGTGGTTCTACTGGAAATAAATAAATATTTCTGGCTTCACTCAAAAGAAAACAAAAAAGATTGTTACTGTAGTTTATTTCTTTTTTCTCGAAGTCGTTGTTTTGTGGAATTCTGAGCATAAACCAAAGGTTATTATTTGAAGTTTAAGTTTTATTTCTGACTTGTAAAGTTTATAAGTTTCGCTTTATACACAACTCGACTATGTCTTCAGGGGCGAGAAGATAGAAAATGATTGAGTGCAGAAAGAGTCATATATGTTTCTGTGATGAGAAATAAATGAATTATTACCAAAGAAAATGTCTTGGTTTCAATATATCGTTTGTCCTCACAATTTACTACCTTGTGACTAACAAACATATTTGACAACCATAACTCTATAACTGTATTCTTGAACCACAAATACTGAACACGTAGCTGTGTTAAGGCCTGGCATGGCCGGGTGGTTAAGATGCTCGACTCGTAATCCGAGGTTCGAGGTTTGGAATCACCGTCACACTGAAAATGCTCGCCCTTTCAGCCTTGGGGTATTATAGTGTGACGGTCAATCCCACTATTCGTTGGCCCAAGGGTTGACGGTGGGTAGTGATGACTAGCTGCTTTCTCTTTAGTCTTACACTGATTAATTAGGGACGGCTAGCGCAGATAGCCCTCGTGTGGCTTTGAGAGAAATTAAATAAACAACATCAAACATTATGTTAATCACAGTTCATGCCTCTAAAGGTTATGTTTATTTGATTACGTTTGTCTATTCATCAGCGACAAACTAGCGTGTGTTCAGTTGGATAAAACTCCATTTAATACGCTTGATCAAATTTCTCTTCCATTTCACCTTACAGGTTATCACAACTCAACTGCTGTTTACAGTTAAAATTGTCTTTTTTTCAATTTTATGGATGTCTTACATACGCGGTACAGAACTGGTTATTACTATACGTGTAATTAATTGGTTGTTCCGGTGGATAAACTGAATTATTTCATTTCGACATGTAAGATATGGGCTTTGTTTTTTATACTGGTCCCATTATCTATACTCAATAACAAAGTTGCTTTGGTTTGTCCATATCTTATGCAAACTTACAAATGAAATGAATCCATGTCAAACATTTTCTTTGGAATTTCTGCCCTTGAATAAACCACTAAAATAAATGGAATAAAATACTTTACAAGTCATCTTTCGGTTTATACTCATTGACTTGTCCACAGCTAAAGGTGTGTCTGTAACATAATATGTGTGTTTTCCTGACATCTGAGCACGAAGGTTTGCGTTTAAAATATTTGACAATCTGTATTTCCTTAACAACTGTAACCAGTGGCCTTTCTTAACAAACTTCACAATCTAGCTTTAGGTGCACATGTACCGTGACACATGTTTTTTCTTAGCAACTCTGGCCAAAATTTCTCTTTAACATACTTAGCAATTTGGCTTAAGATGCACCTATAACTTAATATATATATTTTCCTAACAACTGTGACCAACGACCTTTATTTAACACACTTGGTAACTCGACTATAAATTCTATGAATCACAAAGCACTGTTAAATATCCTAAAGACAGACAGTTGCAAATATTTGTTTAACACGCTTTCTTTTTTATGAAAACGTGTCCATTTTGTTGGTAATTTTAACGGTAGTTTTGCAAAGTATAATATTTCAAACGATTAATAAAATATCTAATGAAATTCACTGGCTTAAAGAAATCATAGAAGTTTCGAAACATATTATAAATCATTTGAATTAAAATACCATCATCAGTCGTTTAAAAAATTCCAAAATGTTTTAAAACTAAATATTTATTTCATTTGATAAGTTTGTACAAAATAGTTAGTTATTTGTTATGAGTTGATGTACAAGTCCCCGAAGTCAGTCCGAAACATGCACGTGGCAGGACTTTTGATGAACTATTAGAATCAGTTTATTTGGTCAAAGACCATTCAAATTTTCTTTTGCAGCGAAAATTATCCACGGTATCTAAAATCTCTTATAACGATACTATGGTTCTAGCTTATCGGAAGTTTAGCCTACATTTCTGTAAATCCTTTGTATAATGTCTAGGAAGTAACCTACGAGTAAGTTTAGCGTTTGTTTAGTAAAATATATTTATAAGCTTGGAGTAATATTTTAAAGCAATAGAGTAAGGAAAGCTTCACTGGTTAAAGTCTCACTTCATATTGGTAGTAATTATGTACTCTTCTTACCTCTCACTTACACTTTGTCCTCAGCTGCGCACGTTGTGGTAAAGTTACCACCTTCTGTAATATTACTCTCGCTACATGAGTAATGAGTTGAGCGTCGTGTTTATCCCGATCTTGGTATTGTATTTCCTTTTATTCTAATAGGTAGCCACCTAGTGGTGAATCCCATGTACTTATTTACTCAACAAAGTCACGAAACTTTCATATATACAAATTACTGAGAACTGTTACTATTACTTTTGCCATTAACTAATTTACATCTCTCTCTCGAAGTGGTATTTTGTTCAATTCACAACAAAATAGTCTAAAGTGTATTTGTATGTTACTTATTTCATGGCCCTGCATGTATATATGGTTAAGGCGTTCGACTCGTAATCCGATGGTCACGGGTTTGAATCCCCGTCACACCAAACATCCTCGCTCTTTCAGAAATGGGGGCATTATAATGTTATGGTCAATCCCACTATTCTTTGGTAAAAGAGTAGCCCAAGAGTTAGCGGTTGATGGTGGTGACTAGTTGTCTTCCCTCTAGTCCTAAACTGCTAAATTAGGGACGGCTATCGCAAATAGCCCTCGTGTAGCTTTGTGCGAAATTCAAAAACAAAACAAACAGTTTATTTCATTTTCGTATTTTTATTAAAGCGAATTTTAAACATTTTGACAATTTTATTTTGAAATCATTTCCAAATATTTAATCACAATTACATGCTTCACGAAATCATTTCCAAATATTTAATCACATTTACATGCTTCACGAAATCATTTCCAAATATTTAATCACATTTATATGTTTCACGAAATCGTTTCCAAATATTTAATCACATTTACATGTTTCACGCCTTTCGTAAAAAAAAAGTTTGATCAATACCAGTTATTTCCACTTATTTCATTTGACTTCTTTCGTTTTTATCATCACCTCACAACTCTAATTATACATTATTGTTTCTTTTCTTCTCCAATAGCACAGCGGAATGTCTGCAGACTTATAACACTGGAAATAGGGCTTGATACCTGTGGTAAGCACACCACTCCTTGTGCTAAAGACAATAATTTTTCCCCATAATAACTCTTGCCCCCTCCAATGATACAGCGGAATGTCTGCAGACTTGTAACACTAGAAATAGGGCTTGATGCCTGTGGTAGGCACACCACTCATTGTACTAAAGAGAATAATTTTTTCCCCAGAATTACTCTTGCCCCCTTCAATGATACAGCGGAATGTCTGCAGATTTGTAACACTAGAAATAGGGCTTGATAATTGTGGTAGGCACACCACTCATTGTACTAAAGAGAATAAATTTTTTTCCCAGAATTACTCTTGCCCCCCAATGATACAGCAAAATGTCTGCAGACTTGTAACACTGGAAATAGGGCTTGATGCCTGTGGTAGACACACCACTCCTTGTGCTAAACACAATAGTTTTCTCCCAGAATAACTGTTGCCCCTCCAATGATACAGCGGAATGTCTGCAGATTTGTAACACCAGAAATAGGGCTTGATAATTGTGATAGGCACACCACTCATTGTGCTAAAGAGAATAATTTTTTCCCAGAATTACTCTTGCCCCCTTCAATGATACAGCAAAATGTCTGCAGACTTGTAACACTGGAAATAGGGCTTGATGCCTGTGGTAGACACACCATTCCTTGTGCTAAAGACAATAGTTTTCTCACAGAATAACTCTTGCCCCCTCCAATGATACAGCGGAATGTCTACAGACTTATAACACTGAAAATAGGGTTTCGATACCAATGGTGATCAGAACACAGACAGACAGCCCACTGAGCAGCTTCGTGTCCAACTACAAACAAACCAATAAATTGTTCCACTCTTTACCTTTCACTTTCTTTCTCAAGTCATTGTTTTATCCTGTTGTTAAATTACCACATCTTAGTTTATAACATCAAATTTGTTTTCTTTAAATTGTTTTTTTTTATATTTTGAAATGTTATTTTTTCCTATCTCTTCTTTACTATAGTTGTAATAATTATGGTACTTAATTTATTTACGATACTCAAATATATTTATATATTGGAAATAATATTTCAATAAAACATCTTTCATTTTTAATATTTCTTTAATGTAAATAAGTAACTACGCATTGGTCAAACTTTCTCACGTTACTAAGTGCCTTTTAAAAGAGTCAAGTGTGGCACAGTGGCTGAAATGTCGAATTATGGATCTGTGGGTCCAACGCCTCCATCTCGTTACCATGCAAAAAAAAATATGGTTCACACTTTGGAATCGTGAGTGCGTTATAAGGGTGACGGTAAACATCCCATTATTTGGTCTAACAATAATATCCTTAGAGCTGCCAGCGTGTGCTATTGACCAGCTGCCTTCCTTCTTGTCTATCAGTTCGAAACTAAGAACAGCAAGCGCAGATAATCTTTGCTTAGCTTTACTGAAATATCCTGAAACAAATAGTGCCCTCAGCTCCATGTGCCACATACGTAAGAATATGTGTTCCTGTCTAATGTAACAGTCTATTTTATATATCTATAATCCAGTATATTTCTCATAAATGTTATTGTTCTTTCTTATTAAGCACAAAGCTACAAAAATGACTATTTGTACTCTGCCCACCACAGGTATAGAAACGCGATTGCTAGGGGCATAAGTCAGCAGACATACCATTGTGTTACCCAGGAGCAATTGTCATAAAAATGTATCTCAAGACGACTGGTATGGTGTTAAAACGTTTCATTAAAATAAAGTAGAGAACAAAGTTTCAACCTTTTTAGGTTAACAAACTCTCTCTATGTGGGTTTCTCGTCATCACAACTTGTCATAAAACATTAGTATTATGCTTATTATATTTCTAACACCACACTCTACAAATAACAGATGTGGAAAACATAGCGTTGAAATACTATTATACCATGTTCTTCTTCAAAAACCTTTAAGAGACTGAATAACAGATGCAGCGTTTAAACATATGATAAGTTTTGTATTAATACCTTATAACAAATCTAATTAATTATAATCATGCTTCGCTAGCTTATAAGAGACGTTCACGACATAAAAATGTTTATATTTCTAGCATGAGATCTTTAATTTTGTCTTTTCTTTTCCAACCCCATATTTTTATACCACAGCGATCACTGACATAACCAACCTGTTTAATACGTGTATCTTTCATTTCACTGTTACATACAGAACAGTTTGCACCTGTGCTTGTACTTGTTTTAGTGCAAACCCAGTATTCTAGAAACTGATACTTCTTTTACCACTTCAGTATTTGTTCTTTCATTAGAATTAAAAACCATCATCTTCAACATATCTAAATTAAGAATTATTTTGTTTTTGTAAACATTTGTCCTGTTATTTCAGCTCATTCCTCGTTTCTCCTAGATCTTCCACAAATATTTAAACATCATATAACGTTTCTATTTATTATGTCTGCATAATTCAAACAAAATATTTTCAATTTTATCATCATACTTTCTCCCATTTTATTCATTCATCAAGCTATCCTCCATATCATATAAGTAAATTGAAACCAATACTGGACTTCAATAACATCCTTCTCAACATCCTATAAAAATACACTATTTGAGGGGGTCTGTGTTTTTCAGTATATTTTCTTTCTTCTAAAATTGTACTTTATCATATCTCATTGGAACTATATTCTTACACGACAACAATAATATATAGGTGACAAAACCAACAACAGATTTAAATATGTCTCTAACATGAAAATGTACAAATATTCTGCCACGGAGTTTAGTTGATGACAATATAATTTTCTTGTTTGTGAGGTAATTAACTAATAATGTTTTGTTGCTGTTTTTACGTATTAAACTGCAAAATGTGAGGATCAGTAAAATTTTTAAAACAGTCACGCGACAGACTTATAATGAAATTTAATACAAAAAGTATTCAGGTTCAAATGAACAGTTCATCTATAATTGGCCTGGCATGGCCAAGCGCGTAAGGCGTGCGACTCGTAATCCGAGGGTTGCGGGTTCGCGCCCGCGTCACGCTAAACATGCTCGCCCTCCCAGCCGTGGGGGCGTATAATGTGACGATCAATCCCACTATTCGTTGGTAAAAGAATAGCCAAAGAGTTGGCGGTTGGTGGTGATGACTAGCTGCCTTCCCTCTAGTCTTACACCACTAAATTAGGGACGGCTAGCACAGATAGCCCTCGAGTAGCTTTGTGCGAACTTCCAAAAACAAATCATCTATAATTATAAAAGGGCGTGTCTGTGTGTGACCGTTATAGCTCCAAGGGGAAATAACTTAGAAATTTGAAATTTTGCACCCACACTAAGTGGTCCCAGAGGGTGTGCACTTGGATATTATTACTTACCCAGGTGCGCACGCACCTTTTTAACGAGGCAAGGTAACGAAAAACCACATAAAACAAAGTGGTCCCCTATATTACAAATAGAAATCACAGACAGACACACATGTTCATTTATTATTATATTTAACGCAATGATAAAGTTCTTTTATGATAAATAATTCTTAATATACTGTACTTTCTTTACGACTTTTTTATATTTATGCGAAATAAATATGTTTAAAATGTTTGTGTCTGTTCTTCTATACTAAAATAAGTTCAGAATCAACACACTCACATAGTCATCTAGAACA